>NC_134833.1:7041087-7239802 GCF_004210375.1 Tachypleus tridentatus | reverse complement strand
TATAGCTAGCTAGATAGACTGTAGATAAACATTACATTAGATACTGTGTATATTTGAATGTTTCATTATAGCTAGCTAGATAGACTGTAGATAAACATTACATTAGATACTGTGTGTATTTGAATGTTTCATTATAGCTAGCTAGATAGACTGTAGATAAACATTACATTAGATACTGTGTGTATTTGAATGTTTCATTATAGCTAGCTAGATAGACTGTAGATAAACATTACATTAGATACTGTGTGTATTTGAATGTTTCATTATAGCTAGCTAGATAGACTGTAGATAAACATTACATTAGATACTGTGTGTATTTGAATGTTTCATTATAGCTAGCTAGATAGACTGTAGATAAACATTACATTAGATACTGTGTGTATTTGAATGTTTCATTATAGCTAGCTAGATAGACTGTAGATAAACATTACATTAGATACTGTGTATATTTGAATGTTTCATTATAGCTAGCTAGATAGACTGTAGATAAACATTACATTAGATACTGTGCATATTTGAATGTTTCATTATAGCTAGCTAGATAGACTGTAGATAAACATTACATTAGATACTGTGTGTATTTGAATGTTTCATTATAGCTAGCTAGATAGACTGTAGATAAACATTACATTAGATACTGTGTGTATTTGAATGTTTCATTATAGCTAGCTAGATAGACTGTAGATAAACATTACATTAGATACTGTGTGTATTTGAATGTTTCATTATAGCTAGCTAGATAGACTGTAGATAAACATTACATTAGATACTGTGTATTTTTCATTATAGAATGTTTCATTATAGCTAGCTAGATAGACTGTAGATAAACATTACATTAGATACTGTGTGTATTTGAATGTTTCATTATAGCTAGCTAGATAGACTGTAGATAAACATTACATTAGATACTGTGTGTATTTGAATGTTTCATTATAGCTAGCTAGATAGACTGTAGATAAACATTACATTAGATACTGTGTGTATTTGAATGTTTCATTATAGCTAGCTAGATAGACTGTAGATAAACATTACATTAGATACTGTGTGTATTTGAATGTTTCATTATAGCTAGCTAGATAGACTGTAGATAAACATTACATTAGATACTGTGCATATTTGAATGTTTCATTATAGCTAGCTAGATAGACTGTAGATAAACATTACATTAGATACTGTGTGTATTTGAATGTTTCATTATAGCTAGCTAGATAGACTGTAGATAAACATTACATTAGATACTGTGTGTATTTGAATGTTTCATTATAGCTAGCTAGATAGACTGTAGATAAACATTACATTAGATACTGTGTGTATTTGAATGTTTCATTATAGCTAGCTAGATAGACTGTAGATAAACATTACATTAGATACTGTGTGTATTTGAATGTTTCATTATAGCTAGCTAGATAGACTGTAGATAAACATTACATTAGATACTGTGTATTTTGAATGTTTCATTATAGCTAGCTAGATAGACTGTAGATAAACATTACATTAGATACTGTGTATATTTGAATGTTTCATTATAGCTAGCTAGATAGACTGTAGATAAACATTACATTAGATACTGTGTGTATTTGAATGTTTCATTATAGCTAGCTAGATAGACTGTAGATAAACATTACATTAGATACTGTGTGTATTTGAATGTTTCATTATAGCTAGCTAGATAGACTGTAGATAAACATTACATTAGATACTGTGTGTATTTGAATGTTTCATTATAGCTAGCTAGATAGACTGTAGATAAACATTACATTAGATACTGTGTGTATTTGAATGTTTCATTATAGCTAGCTAGATAGACTGTAGATAAACATTACATTAGATACTGTGTGTATTTGAATGTTTCATTATAGCTAGCTAGATAGACTGTAGATAAACATTACATTAGATACTGTGTGTATTTGAATGTTTCATTATAGCTAGCTAGATAGACTGTAGATAAACATTACATTAGATACTAGATAGACTGTAGATAAACATGTGTATTTGAATGTTTCATTATAGCTAGCTAGATAGACTGTAGATAAACATTACATTAGATACTGTGCATATTTGAATGTTTCATTATAGCTAGCTAGATAGACTGTAGATAAACATTACATTAGATACTGTGTGTATTTGAATGTTTCATTATAGCTAGCTAGATAGACTGTAGATAAACATTACATTAGATACTGTGTGTATTTGAATGTTTCATTATAGCTAGCTAGATAGACTGTAGATAAACATTACATTAGATACTGTGTATTTTGAATGTTTCATTATAGCTAGCTAGATAGACTGTAGATAAACATTACATTAGATACTGTGTGTATTTGAATGTTTCATTATAGCTAGCTAGATAGACTGTAGATAAACATTACATTAGATACTGTGTGTATTTGAATGTTTCATTATAGCTAGCTAGATAGACTGTAGATAAACATTACATTAGATACTGTGTGTATTTGAATGTTTCATTATAGCTAGCTAGATAGACTGTAGATAAACATTACATTAGATACTGTGTGTATTTGAATGTTTCATTATAGCTAGCTAGATAGACTGTAGATAAACATTACATTAGATACTGTGTGTATTTGAATGTTTCATTATAGCTAGCTAGATAGACTGTAGATAAACATTACATTAGATACTGTGTATATTTGAATGTTTCATTATAGCTAGCTAGATAGACTGTAGATAAACATTACATTAGATACTGTGTGTATTTGAATGTTTCATTATAGCTAGCTAGATAGACTGTAGATAAACATTACATTAGATACTGTGTGTATTTGAATGTTTCATTATAGCTAGCTAGATAGACTGTAGATAAACATTACATTAGATACTGTGTGTATTTGAATGTTTCATTATAGCTAGCTAGATAGACTGTAGATAAACATTACATTAGATACTGTGTGTATTTGAATGTTTCATTATAGCTAGCTAGATAGACTGTAGATAAACATTACATTAGATACTGTGTGTATTTGAATGTTTCATTATAGCTAGCTAGATAGACTGTAGATAAACATTACATTAGATACTGTGTGTATTTGAATGTTTCATTATAGCTAGCTAGATAGACTGTAGATAAACATTACATTAGATACTGTGTGTATTTGAATGTTTCATTATAGCTAGCTAGATAGACTGTAGATAAACATTACATTAGATACTGTGTGTATTTGAATGTTTCATTATAGCTAGCTAGATAGACTGTAGATAAACATTACATTAGATACTGTGTGTATTTGAATGTTTCATTATAGCTAGCTAGATAGACTGTAGATAAACATTACATTAGATACTGTGTGTATTTGAATGTTTCATTATAGCTAGCTAGATAGACTGTAGATAAACATTACATTAGATACTGTGTATATTTGAATGTTTCATTATAGCTAGCTAGATAGACTGTAGATAAACATTACATTAGATACTGTGTGTATTTGAATGTTTCATTATAGCTAGCTAGATAGACTGTAGATAAACATTACATTAGATACTGTGTGTATTTGAATGTTTCATTATAGCTAGCTAGATAGACTGTAGATAAACATTACATTAGATACTGTGTGTATTTGAATGTTTCATTATAGCTAGCTAGATAGACTGTAGATAAACATTACATTAGATACTGTGTGTATTTGAATGTTTCATTATAGCTAGCTAGATAGACTGTAGATAAACATTACATTAGATACTGTGTGTATTTGAATGTTTCATTATAGCTAGCTAGATAGACTGTAGATAAACATTACATTAGATACTGTGTGTATTTGAATGTTTCATTATAGCTAGCTAGATAGACTGTAGATAAACATTACATTAGATACTGTGTGTATTTGAATGTTTCATTATAGCTAGCTAGATAGACTGTAGATAAACATTACATTAGATACTGTGTGTATTTGAATGTTTCATTATAGCTAGCTAGATAGACTGTAGATAAACATTACATTAGATACTGTGTGTATTTGAATGTTTCATTATAGCTAGCTAGATAGACTGTAGATAAACATTACATTAGATACTGTGTGTATTTGAATGTTTCATTATAGCTAGCTAGATAGACTGTAGATAAACATTACATTAGATACTGTGTGTATTTGAATGTTTCATTATAGCTAGCTAGATAGACTGTAGATAAACATTACATTAGATACTGTGTGTATTTGAATGTTTCATTATAGCTAGCTAGATAGACTGTAGATAAACATTACATTAGATACTGTGTATATTTGAATGTTTCATTATAGCTAGCTAGATAGACTGTAGATAAACATTACATTAGATACTGTGTGTATTTGAATGTTTCATTATAGCTAGCTAGATAGACTGTAGATAAACATTACATTAGATACTGTGTGTATTTGAATGTTTCATTATAGCTAGCTAGATAGACTGTAGATAAACATTACATTAGATACTGTGTGTATTTGAATGTTTCATTATAGCTAGCTAGATAGACTGTAGATAAACATTACATTAGATACTGTGTAATGTTTCATTATAGCTAGCTAGATAGACTGTAGATAAACATTACATTAGATACTGTGTGTATTTGAATGTTTCATTATAGCTAGCTAGATAGACTGTAGATAAACATTACATTAGATACTGTGTATTTGAATGTTTCATTATAGCTAGCTAGATAGACTGTAGATAAACATTACATTAGATACTGTGTGTATTTGAATGTTTCATTATAGCTAGCTAGATAGACTGTAGATAAACATTACATTAGATACTGTGTGTTTTGAATGTTTCATTATAGCTAGCTAGATAGACTGTAGATAAACATTACATTAGATACTGTGTGTATTTGAATGTTTCATTATAGCTAGCTAGATAGACTGTAGATAAACATTACATTAGATACTGTGTGTATTTGAATGTTTCATTATAGCTAGCTAGATAGACTGTAGATAAACATTACATTAGATACTGTGTATTTTGAATGTTTCATTATAGCTAGCTAGATAGACTGTAGATAAACATTACATTAGATACTGTGTGTATTTGAATGTTTCATTATAGCTAGCTAGATAGACTGTAGATAAACATTACATTAGATACTGTGTGTATTTGAATGTTTCATTATAGCTAGCTAGATAGACTGTAGATAAACATTACATTAGATACTGTGTGTATTTGAATGTTTCATTATAGCTAGCTAGATAGACTGTAGATAAACATTACATTAGATACTGTGTGTATTTGAATGTTTCATTATAGCTAGCTAGATAGACTGTAGATAAACATTACATTAGATACTGTGTATATTTGAATGTTTCATTATAGCTAGCTAGATAGACTGTAGATAAACATTACATTAGATACTGTGTGTATTTGAATGTTTCATTATAGCTAGCTAGATAGACTGTAGATAAACATTACATTAGATACTGTGTATATTTGAATGTTTCATTATAGCTAGCTAGATAGACTGTAGATAAACATTACATTAGATACTGTGTATATTTGAATGTTTCATTATAGCTAGCTAGATAGACTGTAGATAAACATTACATTAGATACTGTGTGTATTTGAATGTTTCATTATAGCTAGCTAGATAGACTGTAGATAAACATTACATTAGATACTGTGTGTATTTGAATGTTTCATTATAGCTAGCTAGATAGACTGTAGATAAACATTACATTAGATACTGTGTGTGTATTTGAATGTTTCATTATAGCTAGCTAGATAGACTGTAGATAAACATTACATTAGATACTGTGTGTATTTGAATGTTTCATTATAGCTAGCTAGATAGACTGTAGATAAACATTACATTAGATACTGTGTGTATTTGAATGTTTCATTATAGCTAGCTAGATAGACTGTAGATAAACATTACATTAGATACTGTGTGTATTTGAATGTTTCATTATAGCTAGCTAGATAGACTGTAGATAAACATTACATTAGATACTGTGTATATTTGAATGTTTCATTATAGCTAGCTAGATAGACTGTAGATAAACATTACATTAGATACTGTGTGTATTTGAATGTTTCATTATAGCTAGCTAGATAGACTGTAGATAAACATTACATTAGATACTGTGTGTATTTGAATGTTTCATTATAGCTAGCTAGATAGACTGTAGATAAACATTACATTAGATACTGTGTGTATTTGAATGTTTCATTATAGCTAGCTAGATAGACTGTAGATAAACATTACATTAGATACTGTGTGTATTTGAATGTTTCATTATAGCTAGCTAGATAGACTGTAGATAAACATTACATTAGATACTGTGTGTATTTGAATGTTTCATTATAGCTAGCTAGATAGACTGTAGATAAACATTACATTAGATACTGTGTGTATTTGAATGTTTCATTATAGCTAGCTAGATAGACTGTAGATAAACATTACATTAGATACTGTGTTATTTTGAATGTTTCATTATAGCTAGCTAGATAGACTGTAGATAAACATTACATTAGATACTGTGTGTATTTGAATGTTTCATTATAGCTAGCTAGATAGACTGTAGATAAACATTACATTAGATACTGTGTATTTGAATGTTTCATTATAGCTAGCTAGATAGACTGTAGATAAACATTACATTAGATACTGTGTGTATTTGAATGTTTCATTATAGCTAGCTAGATAGACTGTAGATAAACATTACATTAGATACTGTGTGTATTTGAATGTTTCATTATAGCTAGCTAGATAGACTGTAGATAAACATTACATTAGATACTGTGTATTTGAATGTTTCATTATAGCTAGCTAGATAGACTGTAGATAAACATTACATTAGATACTGTGTGTATTTGAATGTTTCATTATAGCTAGCTAGATAGACTGTAGATAAACATTACATTAGATACTGTGTGTATTTGAATGTTTCATTATAGCTAGCTAGATAGACTGTAGATAAACATTACATTAGATACTGTGTGTATTTGAATGTTTCATTATAGCTAGCTAGATAGACTGTAGATAAACATTACATTAGATACTGTGTGTATTTGAATGTTTCATTATAGCTAGCTAGATAGACTGTAGATAAACATTACATTAGATACTGTGTGTATTTGAATGTTTCATTATAGCTAGCTAGATAGACTGTAGATAAACATTACATTAGATACTGTGTGTATTTGAATGTTTCATTATAGCTAGCTAGATAGACTGTAGATAAACATTACATTAGATACTGTGTGTATTTGAATGTTTCATTATAGCTAGCTAGATAGACTGTAGATAAACATTACATTAGATACTGTGTGTATTTGAATGTTTCATTATAGCTAGCTAGATAGACTGTAGATAAACATTACATTAGATACTGTGTGTATTTGAATGTTTCATTATAGCTAGCTAGATAGACTGTAGATAAACATTACATTAGATACTGTGTGTATTTGAATGTTTCATTATAGCTAGCTAGATAGACTGTAGATAAACATTACATTAGATACTGTGTGTATTTGAATGTTTCATTATAGCTAGCTAGATAGACTGTAGATAAACATTACATTAGATACTGTGTATATTTGAATGTTTCATTATAGCTAGCTAGATAGACTGTAGATAAACATTACATTAGATACTGTGTGTATTTGAATGTTTCATTATAGCTAGCTAGATAGACTGTAGATAAACATTACATTAGATACTGTGTATTTTGAATGTTTCATTATAGCTAGCTAGATAGACTGTAGATAAACATTACATTAGATACTGTGTGTATTTGAATGTTTCATTATAGCTAGCTAGATAGACTGTAGATAAACATTACATTAGATACTGTGTGTATTTGAATGTTTCATTATAGCTAGCTAGATAGACTGTAGATAAACATTACATTAGATACTGTGTATTTGAATGTTTCATTATAGCTAGCTAGATAGACTGTAGATAAACATTACATTAGATACTGTGTGTATTTGAATGTTTCATTATAGCTAGCTAGATAGACTGTAGATAAACATTACATTAGATACTGTGTGTATTTGAATGTTTCATTATAGCTAGCTAGATAGACTGTAGATAAACATTACATTAGATACTGTGTGTATTTGAATGTTTCATTATAGCTAGCTAGATAGACTGTAGATAAACATTACATTAGATACTGTGTGTATTTGAATGTTTCATTATAGCTAGCTAGATAGACTGTAGATAAACATTACATTAGATACTGTGTGTATTTGAATGTTTCATTATAGCTAGCTAGATAGACTGTAGATAAACATTACATTAGATACTGTGTGTATTTGAATGTTTCATTATAGCTAGCTAGATAGACTGTAGATAAACATTACATTAGATACTGTGTGTATTTGAATGTTTCATTATAGCTAGCTAGATAGACTGTAGATAAACATTACATTAGATACTGTGTGTATTTGAATGTTTCATTATAGCTAGCTAGATAGACTGTAGATAAACATTACTTTAGATACTCTGTATATTTGAATGTTTCATTATAGCTAGCTAGATAGACTGTAGATAAACATTACATTAGATACTGTGTGTATTTGAATGTTTCATTATAGCTAGCTAGATAGACTGTAGATAAACATTACATTAGATACTGTGTGTATTTGAATGTTTCATTATAGCTAGCTAGATAGACTGTAGATAAACATTACATTAGATACTGTGTATATTTGAATGTTTCATTATAGCTAGCTAGATAGACTGTAGATAAACATTACATTAGATACTGTGTGTATTTGAATGTTTCATTATAGCTAGCTAGATAGACTGTAGATAAACATTACATTAGATACTGTGTGTATTTGAATGTTTCATTATAGCTAGCTAGATAGACTGTAGATAAACATTACATTAGATACTGTGTGTATTTGAATGTTTCATTATAGCTAGCTAGATAGACTGTAGATAAACATTACATTAGATACTGTGTGTATTTGAATGTTTCATTATAGCTAGCTAGATAGACTGTAGATAAACATTACATTAGATACTGTGTGTATTTGAATGTTTCATTATAGCTAGCTAGATAGACTGTAGATAAACATTACATTAGATACTGTGTGTATTTGAATGTTTCATTATAGCTAGCTAGATAGACTGTAGATAAACATTACATTAGATACTGTGTGTATTTGAATGTTTCATTATAGCTAGCTAGATAGACTGTAGATAAACATTACATTAGATACTGTGTGTATTTGAATGTTTCATTATAGCTAGCTAGATAGACTGTAGATAAACATTACATTAGATACTGTGTGTATTTGAATGTTTCATTATAGCTAGCTAGATAGACTGTAGATAAACATTACATTAGATACTGTGTGTATTTGAATGTTTCATTATAGCTAGCTAGATAGACTGTAGATAAACATTACATTAGATACTGTGTGTATTTGAATGTTTCATTATAGCTAGCTAGATAGACTGTAGATAAACATTACATTAGATACTGTGTATATTTGAATGTTTCATTATAGCTAGCTAGATAGACTGTAGATAAACATTACATTAGATACTGTGTGTATTTGAATGTTTCATTATAGCTAGCTAGATAGACTGTAGATAAACATTACATTAGATACTGTGTGTATTTGAATGTTTCATTATAGCTAGCTAGATAGACTGTAGATAAACATTACATTAGATACTGTGTGTATTTGAATGTTTCATTATAGCTAGCTAGATAGACTGTAGATAAACATTACATTAGATACTGTGTGTATTTGAATGTTTCATTATAGCTAGCTAGATAGACTGTAGATAAACATTACATTAGATACTGTGTATTTGAATGTTTCATTATAGCTAGCTAGATAGACTGTAGATAAACATTACATTAGATACTGTGTATATTTGAATGTTTCATTATAGCTAGCTAGATAGACTGTAGATAAACATTACATTAGATACTGTGTGTATTTGAATGTTTCATTATAGCTAGCTAGATAGACTGTAGATAAACATTACATTAGATACTGTGTGTATTTGAATGTTTCATTATAGCTAGCTAGATAGACTGTAGATAAACATTACATTAGATACTGTGTGTATTTGAATGTTTCATTATAGCTAGCTAGATAGACTGTAGATAAACATTACATTAGATACTGTGTGTATTTGAATGTTTCATTATAGCTAGCTAGATAGACTGTAGATAAACATTACATTAGATACTTTGAATGTTTCATTATAGCTAGCTTTGAATGTTTCATTATAGCTAGCTAGATAGACTGTAGATAAACATTACATTAGATACTGTGTGTATTTGAATGTTTCATTATAGCTAGCTAGATAGACTGTAGATAAACATTACATTAGATACTGTGTGTATTTGAATGTTTCATTATAGCTAGCTAGATAGACTGTAGATAAACATTACATTAGATACTGTGTGTATTTGAATGTTTCATTATAGCTAGCTAGATAGACTGTAGATAAACATTACATTAGATACTGTGTGTATTTGAATGTTTCATTATAGCTAGCTAGATAGACTGTAGATAAACATTACATTAGATACTGTGTGTATTTGAATGTTTCATTATAGCTAGCTAGATAGACTGTAGATAAACATTACATTAGATACTGTGTGTATTTGAATGTTTCATTATAGCTAGCTAGATAGACTGTAGATAAACATTACATTAGATACTGTGTGTATTTGAATGTTTCATTATAGCTAGCTAGATAGACTGTAGATAAACATTACATTAGATACTGTGTGTATTTGAATGTTTCATTATAGCTAGCTAGATAGACTGTAGATAAACATTACATTAGATACTGTGTGTATTTGAATGTTTCATTATAGCTAGCTAGATAGACTGTAGATAAACATTACATTAGATACTGTGTGTATTTGAATGTTTCATTATAGCTAGCTAGATAGACTGTAGATAAACATTACATTAGATACTGTGTATATTTGAATGTTTCATTATAGCTAGCTAGATAGACTGTAGATAAACATTACATTAGATACTGTGTGTATTTGAATGTTTCATTATAGCTAGCTAGATAGACTGTAGATAAACATTACATTAGATACTGTGTGTATTTGAATGTTTCATTATAGCTAGCTAGATAGACTGTAGATAAACATTACATTAGATACTGTGTGTATTTGAATGTTTCATTATAGCTAGCTAGATAGACTGTAGATAAACATTACATTAGATACTGTGTATATTTGAATGTTTCATTATAGCTAGCTAGATAGACTGTAGATAAACATTACATTAGATACTGTGTGTATTTGAATGTTTCATTATAGCTAGCTAGATAGACTGTAGATAAACATTACATTAGATACTGTGTGTATTTGAATGTTTCATTATAGCTAGCTAGATAGACTGTAGATAAACATTACATTAGATACTGTGTGTATTTGAATGTTTCATTATAGCTAGCTAGATAGACTGTAGATAAACATTACATTAGATACTGTGTGTATTTGAATGTTTCATTATAGCTAGCTAGATAGACTGTAGATAAACATTACATTAGATACTGTGTATATTTGAATGTTTCATTATAGCTAGCTAGATAGACTGTAGATAAACATTACATTAGATACTGTGTGTATTTGAATGTTTCATTATAGCTAGCTAGATAGACTGTAGATAAACATTACATTAGATACTGTGTGTATTTGAATGTTTCATTATAGCTAGCTAGATAGACTGTAGATAAACATTACATTAGATACTGTGTGTATTTGAATGTTTCATTATAGCTAGCTAGATAGACTGTAGATAAACATTACATTAGATACTGTGTGTATTTGAATGTTTCATTATAGCTAGCTAGATAGACTGTAGATAAACATTACATTAGATACTGTGTGTATTTGAATGTTTCATTATAGCTAGCTAGATAGACTGTAGATAAACATTACATTAGATACTGTGTGTATTTGAATGTTTCATTATAGCTAGCTAGATAGACTGTAGATAAACATTACATTAGATACTGTGTGTATTTGAATGTTTCATTATAGCTAGCTAGATAGACTGTAGATAAACATTACATTAGATACTGTGTGTATTTGAATGTTTCATTATAGCTAGCTAGATAGACTGTAGATAAACATTACATTAGATACTGTGTGTATTTGAATGTTTCATTATAGCTAGCTAGATAGACTGTAGATAAACATTACATTAGATACTGTGTGTATTTGAATGTTTCATTATAGCTAGCTAGATAGACTGTAGATAAACATTACATTAGATACTGTGTGTATTTGAATGTTTCATTATAGCTAGCTAGATAGACTGTAGATAAACATTACATTAGATACTGTGTGTATTTGAATGTTTCATTATAGCTAGCTAGATAGACTGTAGATAAACATTACATTAGATACTGTGTGTATTTGAATGTTTCATTATAGCTAGCTAGATAGACTGTAGATAAACATTACATTAGATACTGTGTGTATTTGAATGTTTCATTATAGCTAGCTAGATAGACTGTAGATAAACATTACATTAGATACTGTGCATATTTGAATGTTTCATTATAGCTAGCTAGATAGACTGTAGATAAACATTACATTAGATACTGTGTGTATTTGAATGTTTCATTATAGCTAGCTAGATAGACTGTAGATAAACATTACATTAGATACTGTGTGTATTTGAATGTTTCATTATAGCTAGCTAGATAGACTGTAGATAAACATTACATTAGATACTGTGTGTATTTGAATGTTTCATTATAGCTAGCTAGATAGACTGTAGATAAACATTACATTAGATACTGTGTGTATTTGAATGTTTCATTATAGCTAGCTAGATAGACTGTAGATAAACATTACATTAGATACTGTGTGTATTTGAATGTTTCATTATAGCTAGCTAGATAGACTGTAGATAAACATTACATTAGATACTGTGTATATTTGAATGTTTCATTATAGCTAGCTAGATAGACTGTAGATAAACATTACATTAGATACTGTGTGTATTTGAATGTTTCATTATAGCTAGCTAGATAGACTGTAGATAAACATTACATTAGATACTGTGTATATTTGAATGTTTCATTATAGCTAGCTAGATAGACTGTAGATAAACATTACATTAGATACTGTGTGTATTTGAATGTTTCATTATAGCTAGCTAGATAGACTGTAGATAAACATTACATTAGATACTGTGTGTATTTGAATGTTTCATTATAGCTAGCTAGATAGACTGTAGATAAACATTACATTAGATACTGTGTATTTGAATGTTTCATTATAGCTAGCTAGATAGACTGTAGATAAACATTACATTAGATACTGTGTGTATTTGAATGTTTCATTATAGCTAGCTAGATAGACTGTAGATAAACATTACATTAGATACTGTGTGTATTTGAATGTTTCATTATAGCTAGCTAGATAGACTGTAGATAAACATTACATTAGATACTGTGTGTATTTGAATGTTTCATTATAGCTAGCTAGATAGACTGTAGATAAACATTACATTAGATACTGTGTGTATTTGAATGTTTCATTATAGCTAGCTAGATAGACTGTAGATAAACATTACATTAGATACTGTGTGTATTTGAATGTTTCATTATAGCTAGCTAGATAGACTGTAGATAAACATTACATTAGATACTGTGTGTATTTGAATGTTTCATTATAGCTAGCTAGATAGACTGTAGATAAACATTACATTAGATACTGTGTGTATTTGAATGTTTCATTATAGCTAGCTAGATAGACTGTAGATAAACATTACATTAGATACTGTGTGTATTTGAATGTTTCATTATAGCTAGCTAGATAGACTGTAGATAAACATTACATTAGATACTGTGTGTTTTTGAATGTTTCATTATAGCTAGCTAGATAGACTGTAGATAAACATTACATTAGATACTGTGTGTATTTGAATGTTTCATTATAGCTAGCTAGATAGACTGTAGATAAACATTACATTAGATACTGTGTGTATTTGAATGTTTCATTATAGCTAGCTAGATAGACTGTAGATAAACATTACATTAGATACTGTGTGTATTTGAATGTTTCATTATAGCTAGCTAGATAGACTGTAGATAAACATTACATTAGATACTGTGTGTATTTGAATGTTTCATTATAGCTAGCTAGATAGACTGTAGATAAACATTACATTAGATACTGTGTGTATTTGAATGTTTCATTATAGCTAGCTAGATAGACTGTAGATAAACATTACATTAGATACTGTGTGTATTTGAATGTTTCATTATAGCTAGCTAGATAGACTGTAGATAAACATTACATTAGATACTGTGTGTATTTGAATGTTTCATTATAGCTAGCTAGATAGACTGTAGATAAACATTACATTAGATACTGTGTGTATTTGAATGTTTCATTATAGCTAGCTAGATAGACTGTAGATAAACATTACATTAGATACTGTGTGTATTTGAATGTTTCATTATAGCTAGCTAGATAGACTGTAGATAAACATTACATTAGATACTGTGTATATTTGAATGTTTCATTATAGCTAGCTAGATAGACTGTAGATAAACATTACATTAGATACTGTGTGTATTTGAATGTTTCATTATAGCTAGCTAGATAGACTGTAGATAAACATTACATTAGATACTGTGTGTATTTGTGTATTTGAATGTTTCATTATAGCTAGCTAGATAGACTGTAGATAAACATTACATTAGATACTGTGTGTATTTGAATGTTTCATTATAGCTAGCTAGATAGACTGTAGATAAACATTACATTAGATACTGTGTGTATTTGAATGTTTCATTATAGCTAGCTAGATAGACTGTAGATAAACATTACATTAGATACTGTGTGTATTTGAATGTTTCATTATAGCTAGCTAGATAGACTGTAGATAAACATTACATTAGATACTGTGTATTTTTGAATGTTTCATTATAGCTAGCTAGATAGACTGTAGATAAACATTACATTAGATACTGTGTATATTTGAATGTTTCATTATAGCTAGCTAGATAGACTGTAGATAAACATTACATTAGATACTGTGTGTATTTGAATGTTTCATTATAGCTAGCTAGATAGACTGTAGATAAACATTACATTAGATACTGTGTGTATTTGAATGTTTCATTATAGCTAGCTAGATAGACTGTAGATAAACATTACATTAGATACTGTGTGTATTTGAATGTTTCATTATAGCTAGCTAGATAGACTGTAGATAAACATTACATTAGATACTGTGTGTATTTGAATGTTTCATTATAGCTAGCTAGATAGACTGTAGATAAACATTACATTAGATACTGTGTGTATTTGAATGTTTCATTATAGCTAGCTAGATAGACTGTAGATAAACATTACATTAGATACTGTGTGTATTTGAATGTTTCATTATAGCTAGCTAGATAGACTGTAGATAAACATTACATTAGATACTGTGTGTATTTGAATGTTTCATTATAGCTAGCTAGATAGACTGTAGATAAACATTACATTAGATACTGTGTGTATTTGAATGTTTCATTATAGCTAGCTAGATAGACTGTAGATAAACATTACATTAGATACTGTGTATATTTGAATGTTTCATTATAGCTAGCTAGATAGACTGTAGATAAACATTACATTAGATACTGTGTGTATTTGAATGTTTCATTATAGCTAGCTAGATAGACTGTAGATAAACATTACATTAGATACTGTGTGTATTTGAATGTTTCATTATAGCTAGCTAGATAGACTGTAGATAAACATTACATTAGATACTGTGTATATTTGAATGTTTCATTATAGCTAGCTAGATAGACTGTAGATAAACATTACATTAGATACTGTGTGTATTTGAATGTTTCATTATAGCTAGCTAGATAGACTGTAGATAAACATTACATTAGATACTGTGTGTATTTGAATGTTTCATTATAGCTAGCTAGATAGACTGTAGATAAACATTACATTAGATACTGTGTGTATTTGAATGTTTCATTATAGCTAGCTAGATAGACTGTAGATAAACATTACATTAGATACTGTGTGTATTTGAATGTTTCATTATAGCTAGCTAGATAGACTGTAGATAAACATTACATTAGATACTGTGTGTATTTGAATGTTTCATTATAGCTAGCTGAAGACTGTAGATAAACATTACATTAGATAGCTATTTGAATGTTTCATTATAGCTAGCTAGATAGACTGTAGATAAACATTACATTAGATACTGTGTGTATTTGAATGTTTCATTATAGCTAGCTAGATAGACTGTAGATAAACATTACATTAGATACTGTGTGTATTTGAATGTTTCATTATAGCTAGCTAGATAGACTGTAGATAAACATTACATTAGATACTGTGTGTATTTGAATGTTTCATTATAGCTAGCTAGATAGACTGTAGATAAACATTACATTAGATACTGTGTGTATTTGAATGTTTCATTATAGCTAGCTAGATAGACTGTAGATAAACATTACATTAGATACTGTGTGTATTTGAATGTTTCATTATAGCTAGCTAGATAGACTGTAGATAAACATTACATTAGATACTGTGTGTATTTGAATGTTTCATTATAGCTAGCTAGATAGACTGTAGATAAACATTACATTAGATACTGTGTGTATTTGAATGTTTCATTATAGCTAGCTAGATAGACTGTAGATAAACATTACATTAGATACTGTGTGTATTTGAATGTTTCATTATAGCTAGCTAGATAGACTGTAGATAAACATTACATTAGATACTGTGTGTATTTGAATGTTTCATTATAGCTAGCTAGATAGACTGTAGATAAACATTACATTAGATACTGTGTATTTTGAATGTTTCATTATAGCTAGCTAGATAGACTGTAGATAAACATTACATTAGATACTGTGTGTATTTGAATGTTTCATTATAGCTAGCTAGATAGACTGTAGATAAACATTACATTAGATACTGTGTGTATTTGAATGTTTCATTATAGCTAGCTAGATAGACTGTAGATAAACATTACATTAGATACTGTGTGTATTTGAATGTTTCATTATAGCTAGCTAGATAGACTGTAGATAAACATTACATTAGATACTGTGTGTATTTGAATGTTTCATTATAGCTAGCTAGATAGACTGTAGATAAACATTACATTAGATACTGTGTGTATTTGAATGTTTCATTATAGCTAGCTAGATAGACTGTAGATAAACATTACATTAGATACTGTGTGTATTTGAATGTTTCATTATAGCTAGCTAGATAGACTGTAGATAAACATTACATTAGATACTGTGTGTATTTGAATGTTTCATTATAGCTAGCTAGATAGACTGTAGATAAACATTACATTAGATACTGTGTGTATTTGAATGTTTCATTATAGCTAGCTAGATAGACTGTAGATAAACATTACATTAGATACTGTGTGTATTTGAATGTTTCATTATAGCTAGCTAGATAGACTGTAGATAAACATTACATTAGATACTGTGTGTATTTGAATGTTTCATTATAGCTAGCTAGATAGACTGTAGATAAACATTACATTAGATACTGTGTGTATTTGAATGTTTCATTATAGCTAGCTAGATAGACTGTAGATAAACATTACATTAGATACTGTGTGTATTTGAATGTTTCATTATAGCTAGCTAGATAGACTGTAGATAAACATTACATTAGATACTGTGTGTATTTGAATGTTTCATTATAGCTAGCTAGATAGACTGTAGATAAACATTACATTAGATACTGTGTGTATTTGAATGTTTCATTATAGCTAGCTAGATAGACTGTAGATAAACATTACATTAGATACTGTGTGTATTTGAATGTTTCATTATAGCTAGCTAGATAGACTGTAGATAAACATTACATTAGATACTGTGCATATTTGAATGTTTCATTATAGCTAGCTAGATAGACTGTAGATAAACATTACATTAGATACTGTGTGTATTTGAATGTTTCATTATAGCTAGCTAGATAGACTGTAGATAAACATTACATTAGATACTGTGTGTATTTGAATGTTTCATTATAGCTAGCTAGATAGACTGTAGATAAACATTACATTAGATACTGTGTGTATTTGAATGTTTCATTATAGCTAGCTAGATAGACTGTAGATAAACATTACATTAGATACTGTGTGTATTTGAATGTTTCATTATAGCTAGCTAGATAGACTGTAGATAAACATTACATTAGATACTGTGTGTATTTGAATGTTTCATTATAGCTAGCTAGATAGACTGTAGATAAACATTACATTAGATACTGTGTGTATTTGAATGTTTCATTATAGCTAGCTAGATAGACTGTAGATAAACATTACATTAGATACTGTGTGTATTTGAATGTTTCATTATAGCTAGCTAGATAGACTGTAGATAAACATTACATTAGATACTGTGTGTATTTGAATGTTTCATTATAGCTAGCTAGATAGACTGTAGATAAACATTACATTAGATACTGTGTGTATTTGAATGTTTCATTATAGCTAGCTAGATAGACTGTAGATAAACATTACATTAGATACTGTGTGTATTTGAATGTTTCATTATAGCTAGCTAGATAGACTGTAGATAAACATTACATTAGATACTGTGTGTATTTGAATGTTTCATTATAGCTAGCTAGATAGACTGTAGATAAACATTACATTAGATACTGTGTGTATTTGAATGTTTCATTATAGCTAGCTAGATAGACTGTAGATAAACATTACATTAGATACTGTGTGTATTTGAATGTTTCATTATAGCTAGCTAGATAGACTGTAGATAAACATTACATTAGATACTGTGTGTATTTGAATGTTTCATTATAGCTAGCTAGATAGACTGTAGATAAACATTACATTAGATACTGTGTATATTTGAATGTTTCATTATAGCTAGCTAGATAGACTGTAGATAAACATTACATTAGATACTGTGTGTATTTGAATGTTTCATTATAGCTAGCTAGATAGACTGTAGATAAACATTACATTAGATACTGTGTGTATTTGAATGTTTCATTATAGCTAGCTAGATAGACTGTAGATAAACATTACATTAGATACTGTGTGTATTTGAATGTTTCATTATAGCTAGCTAGATAGACTGTAGATAAACATTACATTAGATACTGTGTGTATTTGAATGTTTCATTATAGCTAGCTAGATAGACTGTAGATAAACATTACATTAGATACTGTGTGTATTTGAATGTTTCATTATAGCTAGCTAGATAGACTGTAGATAAACATTACATTAGATACTGTGTGTATTTGAATGTTTCATTATAGCTAGCTAGATAGACTGTAGATAAACATTACATTAGATACTGTGTGAATATTTGAATGTTTCATTATAGCTAGCTAGATAGACTGTAGATAAACATTACATTAGATACTGTGTGTATTTGAATGTTTCATTATAGCTAGCTAGATAGACTGTAGATAAACATTACATTAGATACTGTGTGTATTTGAATGTTTCATTATAGCTAGCTAGATAGACTGTAGATAAACATTACATTAGATACTGTGTGTATTTGAATGTTTCATTATAGCTAGCTAGATAGACTGTAGATAAACATTACATTAGATACTGTGTGTATTTGAATGTTTCATTATAGCTAGCTAGATAGACTGTAGATAAACATTACATTAGATACTGTGTGTATTTGAATGTTTCATTATAGCTAGCTAGATAGACTGTAGATAAACATTACATTAGATACTGTGCATATTTGAATGTTTCATTATAGCTAGCTAGATAGACTGTAGATAAACATTACATTAGATACTGTGTGTATTTGAATGTTTCATTATAGCTAGCTAGATAGACTGTAGATAAACATTACATTAGATACTGTGCATATTTGAATGTTTCATTATAGCTAGCTAGATAGACTGTAGATAAACATTACATTAGATACTGTGTGTATTTGAATGTTTCATTATAGCTAGCTAGATAGACTGTAGATAAACATTACATTAGATACTGTGTATATTTGAATGTTTCATTATAGCTAGCTAGATAGACTGTAGATAAACATTACATTAGATACTGTGTGTATTTGAATGTTTCATTATAGCTAGCTAGATAGACTGTAGATAAACATTACATTAGATACTGTGTGTATTTGAATGTTTCATTATAGCTAGCTAGATAGACTGTAGATAAACATTACATTAGATACTGTGTGTATTTGAATGTTTCATTATAGCTAGCTAGATAGACTGTAGATAAACATTACATTAGATACTGTGTGTATTTGAATGTTTCATTATAGCTAGCTAGATAGACTGTAGATAAACATTACATTAGATACTGTGTGTATTTGAATGTTTCATTATAGCTAGCTAGATAGACTGTAGATAAACATTACATTAGATACTGTGTGTATTTGAATGTTTCATTATAGCTAGCTAGATAGACTGTAGATAAACATTACATTAGATACTGTGTGTATTTGAATGTTTCATTATAGCTAGCTAGATAGACTGTAGATAAACATTACATTAGATACTGTGTGTATTTGAATGTTTCATTATAGCTAGCTAGATAGACTGTAGATAAACATTACATTAGATACTGTGTGTATTTGAATGTTTCATTATAGCTAGCTAGATAGACTGTAGATAAACATTACATTAGATACTGTGTGTATTTGAATGTTTCATTATAGCTAGCTAGATAGACTGTAGATAAACATTACATTAGATACTGTGTGTATTTGAATGTTTCATTATAGCTAGCTAGATAGACTGTAGATAAACATTACATTAGATACTGTGTGTATTTGAATGTTTCATTATAGCTAGCTAGATAGACTGTAGATAAACATTACATTAGATACTGTGTGTATTTGAATGTTTCATTATAGCTAGCTAGATAGACTGTAGATAAACATTACATTAGATACTGTGTGTATTTGAATGTTTCATTATAGCTAGCTAGATAGACTGTAGATAAACATTACATTAGATACTGTGTGTATTTGAATGTTTCATTATAGCTAGCTAGATAGACTGTAGATAAACATTACATTAGATACTGTGTGTATTTGAATGTTTCATTATAGCTAGCTAGATAGACTGTAGATAAACATTACATTAGATACTGTGTGTATTTGAATGTTTCATTATAGCTAGCTAGATAGACTGTAGATAAACATTACATTAGATACTGTGTGTATTTGAATGTTTCATTATAGCTAGCTAGATAGACTGTAGAT
Organism: Tachypleus tridentatus; assembly: GCF_004210375.1. NCBI lineage: Eukaryota > Metazoa > Arthropoda > Merostomata > Xiphosura > Limulidae > Tachypleus > Tachypleus tridentatus. The sequence continues at coordinate 7,218,634 of NC_134833.1, read as the reverse complement.
AAACATTACATTAGATACTGTGTGTATTTGAATGTTTCATTATAGCTAGCTAGATAGACTGTAGATAAACATTACATTAGATACTGTGTGTATTTGAATGTTTCATTATAGCTAGCTAGATAGACTGTAGATAAACATTACATTAGATACTGTGTATATTTGAATGTTTCATTATAGCTAGCTAGATAGACTGTAGATAAACATTACATTAGATACTGTGTGTATTTGAATGTTTCATTATAGCTAGCTAGATAGACTGTAGATAAACATTACATTAGATACTGTGTGTATTTGAATGTTTCATTATAGCTAGCTAGATAGACTGTAGATAAACATTACATTAGATACTGTGTATATTTGAATGTTTCATTATAGCTAGCTAGATAGACTGTAGATAAACATTACATTAGATACTGTGTGTATTTGAATGTTTCATTATAGCTAGCTAGATAGACTGTAGATAAACATTACATTAGATACTGTGTGTATTTGAATGTTTCATTATAGCTAGCTAGATAGACTGTAGATAAACATTACATTAGATACTGTGTGTATTTGAATGTTTCATTATAGCTAGCTAGATAGACTGTAGATAAACATTACATTAGATACTGTGTGTATTTGAATGTTTCATTATAGCTAGCTAGATAGACTGTAGATAAACATTACATTAGATACTGTGTATATTTGAATGTTTCATTATAGCTAGCTAGATAGACTGTAGATAAACATTACATTAGATACTGTGTGTATTTGAATGTTTCATTATAGCTAGCTAGATAGACTGTAGATAAACATTACATTAGATACTGTGTGTATTTGAATGTTTCATTATAGCTAGCTAGATAGACTGTAGATAAACATTACATTAGATACTGTGTGTATTTGAATGTTTCATTATAGCTAGCTAGATAGACTGTAGATAAACATTACATTAGATACTGTGTGTATTTGAATGTTTCATTATAGCTAGCTAGATAGACTGTAGATAAACATTACATTAGATACTGTGTGTATTTGAATGTTTCATTATAGCTAGCTAGATAGACTGTAGATAAACATTACATTAGATACTGTGTGTATTTGAATGTTTCATTATAGCTAGCTAGATAGACTGTAGATAAACATTACATTAGATACTGTGTGTATTTGAATGTTTCATTATAGCTAGCTAGATAGACTGTAGATAAACATTACATTAGATACTGTGTGTATTTGAATGTTTCATTATAGCTAGCTAGATAGACTGTAGATAAACATTACATTAGATACTGTGTGTATTTGAATGTTTCATTATAGCTAGCTAGATAGACTGTAGATAAACATTACATTAGATACTGTGTATATTTGAATGTTTCATTATAGCTAGCTAGATAGACTGTAGATAAACATTACATTAGATACTGTGTGTATTTGAATGTTTCATTATAGCTAGCTAGATAGACTGTAGATAAACATTACATTAGATACTGTGCATATTTGAATGTTTCATTATAGCTAGCTAGATAGACTGTAGATAAACATTACATTAGATACTGTGTGTATTTGAATGTTTCATTATAGCTAGCTAGATAGACTGTAGATAAACATTACATTAGATACTGTGTGTATTTGAATGTTTCATTATAGCTAGCTAGATAGACTGTAGATAAACATTACATTAGATACTGTGTGTATTTGAATGTTTCATTATAGCTAGCTAGATAGACTGTAGATAAACATTACATTAGATACTGTGTGTATTTGAATGTTTCATTATAGCTAGCTAGATAGACTGTAGATAAACATTACATTAGATACTGTGTGTATTTGAATGTTTCATTATAGCTAGCTAGATAGACTGTAGATAAACATTACATTAGATACTGTGTATTTTGAATGTTTCATTATAGCTAGCTAGATAGACTGTAGATAAACATTACATTAGATACTGTGTGTATTTGAATGTTTCATTATAGCTAGCTAGATAGACTGTAGATAAACATTACATTAGATACTGTGTGTATTTGAATGTTTCATTATAGCTAGCTAGATAGACTGTAGATAAACATTACATTAGATACTGTGTGTATTTGAATGTTTCATTATAGCTAGCTAGATAGACTGTAGATAAACATTACATTAGATACTGTGCATATTTGAATGTTTCATTATAGCTAGCTAGATAGACTGTAGATAAACATTACATTAGATACTGTGTGTATTTGAATGTTTCATTATAGCTAGCTAGATAGACTGTAGATAAACATTACATTAGATACTGTGTATATTTGAATGTTTCATTATAGCTAGCTAGATAGACTGTAGATAAACATTACATTAGATACTGTGTGTATTTGAATGTTTCATTATAGCTAGCTAGATAGACTGTAGATAAACATTACATTAGATACTGTGTGTATTTGAATGTTTCATTATAGCTAGCTAGATAGACTGTAGATAAACATTACATTAGATACTGTGTGTATTTGAATGTTTCATTATAGCTAGCTAGATAGACTGTAGATAAACATTACATTAGATACTGTGTGTATTTGAATGTTTCATTATAGCTAGCTAGATAGACTGTAGATAAACATTACATTAGATACTGTGCATATTTGAATGTTTCATTATAGCTAGCTAGATAGACTGTAGATAAACATTACATTAGATACTGTGTGTATTTGAATGTTTCATTATAGCTAGCTAGATAGACTGTAGATAAACATTACATTAGATACTGTGTGTATTTGAATGTTTCATTAATGTTTCTAGCTAGCTAGATAGACTGTAGATAAACATTACATTAGATACTGTGTGTATTTGAATGTTTCATTATAGCTAGCTAGATAGACTGTAGATAAACATTACATTAGATACTGTGTATATTTGAATGTTTCATTATAGCTAGCTAGATAGACTGTAGATAAACATTACATTAGATACTGTGTGTATTTGAATGTTTCATTATAGCTAGCTAGATAGACTGTAGATAAACATTACATTAGATACTGTGTGTATTTGAATGTTTCATTATAGCTAGCTAGATAGACTGTAGATAAACATTACATTAGATACTGTGTATATTTGAATGTTTCATTATAGCTAGCTAGATAGACTGTAGATAAACATTACATTAGATACTGTGTGTATTTGAATGTTTCATTATAGCTAGCTAGATAGACTGTAGATAAACATTACATTAGATACTGTGTGTATTTGAATGTTTCATTATAGCTAGCTAGATAGACTGTAGATAAACATTACATTAGATACTGTGTGTATTTGAATGTTTCATTATAGCTAGCTAGATAGACTGTAGATAAACATTACATTAGATACTGTGTGTATTTGAATGTTTCATTATAGCTAGCTAGATAGACTGTAGATAAACATTACATTAGATACTGTGCATATTTGAATGTTTCATTATAGCTAGCTAGATAGACTGTAGATAAACATTACATTAGATACTGTGTATATTTGAATGTTTCATTATAGCTAGCTAGATAGACTGTAGATAAACATTACATTAGATACTGTGTGTTTTGAATGTTTCATTATAGCTAGCTAGATAGACTGTAGATAAACATTACATTAGATACTGTGTGTATTTGAATGTTTCATTATAGCTAGCTAGATAGACTGTAGATAAACATTACATTAGATAGTGTATAAACATTATAGCTATAGATAGACTAGATAAACATTACATTAGATACTGTGTGTATTTGAATGTTTCATTATAGCTAGCTAGATAGACTGTAGATAAACATTACATTAGATACTGTGTGTATTTGAATGTTTCATTATAGCTAGCTAGATAGACTGTAGATAAACATTACATTAGATACTGTGTGTATTTGAATGTTTCATTATAGCTAGCTAGATAGACTGTAGATAAACATTACATTAGATACTGTGTGTATTTGAATGTTTCATTATAGCTAGCTAGATAGACTGTAGATAAACATTACATTAGATACTGTGTGTATTTGAATGTTTCATTATAGCTAGCTAGATAGACTGTAGATAAACATTACATTAGATACTGTGCATATTTGAATGTTTCATTATAGCTAGCTAGATAGACTGTAGATAAACATTACATTAGATACTGTGTGTATTTGAATGTTTCATTATAGCTAGCTAGATAGACTGTAGATAAACATTACATTAGATACTGTGTGTATTTGAATGTTTCATTATAGCTAGCTAGATAGACTGTAGATAAACATTACATTAGATACTGTGTATATTTGAATGTTTCATTATAGCTAGCTAGATAGACTGTAGATAAACATTACATTAGATACTGTGTGTATTTGAATGTTTCATTATAGCTAGCTAGATAGACTGTAGATAAACATTACATTAGATACTGTGTGTATTTGAATGTTTCATTATAGCTAGCTAGATAGACTGTAGATAAACATTACATTAGATACTGTGTGTATTTGAATGTTTCATTATAGCTAGCTAGATAGACTGTAGATAAACATTACATTAGATACTGTGTGTATTTGAATGTTTCATTATAGCTAGCTAGATAGACTGTAGATAAACATTACATTAGATACTGTGTGTATTTGAATGTTTCATTATAGCTAGCTAGATAGACTGTAGATAAACATTACATTAGATACTGTGTGTATTTGAATGTTTCATTATAGCTAGCTAGATAGACTGTAGATAAACATTACATTAGATACTGTGTGTATTTGAATGTTTCATTATAGCTAGCTAGATAGACTGTAGATAAACATTACATTAGATACTGTGTATTTTTGAATGTTTCATTATAGCTAGCTAGATAGACTGTAGATAAACATTACATTAGATACTGTGTGTATTTGAATGTTTCATTATAGCTAGCTAGATAGACTGTAGATAAACATTACATTAGATACTGTGTGTATTTGAATGTTTCATTATAGCTAGCTAGATAGACTGTAGATAAACATTACATTAGATACTGTGTGTATTTGAATGTTTCATTATAGCTAGCTAGATAGACTGTAGATAAACATTACATTAGATACTGTGTGTATTTGAATGTTTCATTATAGCTAGCTAGATAGACTGTAGATAAACATTACATTAGATACTGTGTGTATTTGAATGTTTCATTATAGCTAGCTAGATAGACTGTAGATAAACATTACATTAGATACTGTGTGTATTTGAATGTTTCATTATAGCTAGCTAGATAGACTGTAGATAAACATTACATTAGATACTGTGTGTATTTGAATGTTTCATTATAGCTAGCTAGATAGACTGTAGATAAACATTACATTAGATACTGTGTATATTTGAATGTTTCATTATAGCTAGCTAGATAGACTGTAGATAAACATTACATTAGATACTGTGTGTATTTGAATGTTTCATTATAGCTAGCTAGATAGACTGTAGATAAACATTACATTAGATACTGTGTGTATTTGAATGTTTCATTATAGCTAGCTAGATAGACTGTAGATAAACATTACATTAGATACTGTGCATATTTGAATGTTTCATTATAGCTAGCTAGATAGACTGTAGATAAACATTACATTAGATACTGTGTGTATTTGAATGTTTCATTATAGCTAGCTAGATAGACTGTAGATAAACATTACATTAGATACTGTGTGTATTTGAATGTTTCATTATAGCTAGCTAGATAGACTGTAGATAAACATTACATTAGATACTGTGTGTATTTGAATGTTTCATTATAGCTAGCTAGATAGACTGTAGATAAACATTACATTAGATACTGTGTGTATTTGAATGTTTCATTATAGCTAGCTAGATAGACTGTAGATAAACATTACATTAGATACTGTGTGTATTTGAATGTTTCATTATAGCTAGCTAGATAGACTGTAGATAAACATTACATTAGATACTGTGTGTATTTGAATGTTTCATTATAGCTAGCTAGATAGACTGTAGATAAACATTACATTAGATACTGTGTGTATTTGAATGTTTCATTATAGCTAGCTAGATAGACTGTAGATAAACATTACATTAGATACTGTGTGTATTTGAATGTTTCATTATAGCTAGCTAGATAGACTGTAGATAAACATTACATTAGATACTGTGTGTATTTGAATGTTTCATTATAGCTAGCTAGATAGACTGTAGATAAACATTACATTAGATACTGTGTGTATTTGAATGTTTCATTATAGCTAGCTAGATAGACTGTAGATAAACATTACATTAGATACTGTGTGTATTTGAATGTTTCATTATAGCTAGCTAGATAGACTGTAGATAAACATTACATTAGATACTGTGTGTATTTGAATGTTTCATTATAGCTAGCTAGATAGACTGTAGATAAACATTACATTAGATACTGTGTATATTTGAATGTTTCATTATAGCTAGCTAGATAGACTGTAGATAAACATTACATTAGATACTCTGTGTATTTGAATGTTTCATTATAGCTAGCTAGATAGACTGTAGATAAACATTACATTAGATACTGTGTGTATTTGAATGTTTCATTATAGCTAGCTAGATAGACTGTAGATAAACATTACATTAGATACTGTGTATATTTGAATGTTTCATTATAACTAGCTAGATAGACTGTAGATAAACATTACATTAGATACTGTGTGTATTTGAATGTTTCATTATAGCTATATAGAGAGCCTGTAGATAAACATTACATTAGATACTGTGTGTATTTGAATGTTTCATTATAGCTATATAGAGAGCCTGTAGATAAACATTACATTAGATACTGTGTGTATATGAATGTTTCATTATAGCTAGCTAGATAGACTGTAGATAAACATTATATTAGATACTCTATGTATTAAACGTTTAGTTATAGCGAGCTAGATAGACTGTAGATAAACATTACATTAGATACTGTGTATATTTGAATGTTTCATTATAGCTAGCTAGATAGACTGTAGATAAACATTACATTAGATACTGTGTGTTTTTGAATGTTTCATTATAGCTAGCTAGATAGACTGTAGATAAACATTACATTAGATACTGTGCATATTTGAATGTTTCATTATAGCTAGCTAGATAGACTGCAGATAAACATTACATTAGATACTGTGCATATTTGAATGTTTCATTATAGCTAGCTAGATAGACTGTAGATAAACATTACATTAGATACTGTGTGTTTTTGAATGTTTCATTATAGCTAGCTAGATAGACTGTAGATAAACATTACATTAGATACTGTGTGTATTTGAATGTTTCATTATAGGTAGCTAAATAGACTGTAGATAAACATTACATTAGATAATCTGTGTATCAGAACGTTTCATTATAGCTAGCTAGATAGACTGTAGATAAACATTACATTAGATACTGTGTGTATTTGAATGTTTCATTATAGCTAGCTAGATAGACTGTAGATAAACATTACATTAGATACTGTGCATATTTGAATGTTTCATTATAGCTAGCTAGATAGACTGTAGATAAACATTACATTAGATACTGTGTGTATTTGAATGTTTCATTATAGCTAGCTAGATAGACTGTAGATAAACATTACATTAGATACTGTGTATTTTTGAATGTTTCATTATAGCTAGCTAGATAGACTGTAGATAAACATTACATTAGATACTGTGCATATTTGAATGTTTCATTATAGCTAGCTAGATAGACTGTAGATAAACATTACATTAGATACTGTGTGTATTTGAATGTTTCATTATAGCTAGCTACATTAGATACTGTGTGTATTTGAATGTTTCATTATAGCTATAGACTGTAGATAAACATTACATTAGATACTGTGTATATTTGAATGTTTCATTATAGCTAGCTAGATAGACTGTAGATAAACATTACATTAGATACTGTGCATATTTGAATGTTTCATTATAGCTAGCTAGATAGACTGTAGATAAACATTACATTAGATACTGTGTGTATTTGAATGTTTCATTATAGCTAGCTAGAAATACTGTAGATAAACATTACATTAGATACTGTGTGTATTTGAATGTTTCATTATAGCTAGCTAGATAGACTGTAGATAAACATTACATTAGATACTGTGTGTATTTGAATGTTTCATTATAGCTAGCTAGATAGACTGTAGATAAACATTACATTAGATACTGTGTATATTTGAATGTTTCATTATAGCTAGCTAGATAGACTGTAGATAAACATTACATTAGATACTGTGTGTATTTGAATGTTTCATTATAGCTAGCTAGATAGACTGTAGATAAACATTACATTAGATACTGTGTGTATTTGAATGTTTCATTATAGCTAGCTAGATAGACTGTAGATAAACATTACATTAGATACTGTGCATATTTGAATGTTTCATTATAGCTAGCTAGATAGACTGTAGATAAACATTACATTAGATACTGTGTGTTTTTGAATGTTTCATTATAGCTAGCTAGATAGACTGTAGATAAACATTACATTAGATACTGTGTGTATTTGAATGTTTCATTATAGCTAGCTAGATAGACTGTAGATAAACATTACATTAGATACTGTGCATTTTTGAATGTTTCATTATAGCTAGCTAGATAGACTGTAGATAAACATTACATTAGATACTGTGTGTATTTGAATGTTTCATTATAGCTAGCTAGATAGACTGTAGATAAACATTACATTAGATACTGTGTGTATTTGAATGTTTCATTATAGCTAGCTAGATAGACTGTAGATAAACATTACATTAGATACTGTGTGTATTTGAATGTTTCATTATAGCTAGCTAGATAGACTGTAGATAAACATTACATTAGATACTGTGTGTATTTGAATGTTTCATTATAGCTAGCTAGATAGACTGTAGATAAACATTACATTAGATACTCTATGTATTACAACGTTTAGTTATAGCTAGCTAGATAGACTGTAGATAAACATTACATTAGATACTGTGTATATTTGAATGTTTCATTATAGCTAGCTAGATAGACTGTAGATAAACATTACATTAGATAATCTGTGTATCAGAACGTTTCATTATAGCTAGCTAGATAGACTGTAGATAAATATTACATTAGATACTGTGTGTATTTGAATGTCTCATTATAGCTAACTAGATAGACTGTAGATAAACATTACATTAGATACTGTGTATATTTGAATGTTTCATTATAGCTAGCTAGATAGACTGTAGATAAACATTACATTAGATACTGTGTGTATTTGAATGTTTCATTATAGCTAGCTAGAGAGACTGTAGATAAACATTACATTAGATACTGTGTGTATATGAATGTTTCATTATAGCTAGCTAGATAGACTGTAGATAAACATTATATTAGATACTCTATGTATTACAACGTTTAGTTATAGCGAGCAAGATAGACTGTAGGTAAACATTACATTAGATACTGTGTATATTTGAATGTTTCGTTATAGCTAGCTAGATAGACTGTAGATAAACATTACATTAGATACTGTGTGTTTTTGAATGTTTCATTATAGCTAGCTAGATAGACTGTAGATAAACATTACATTAGATACTGTGCATATTTGAATGTTTCATTATAGCTAGCTAGATAGACTGCAGATAAACATTACATTAGATACTGTGCATATTTGAATGTTTCATTATAGCTAGCTAGATAGACTGTAGATAAACATTACATTAGATACTGTGTGTTTTTGAATGTTTCATTATAGCTAGCTAGATAGACTGTAGATAAATATCACATTAGATACTGTGTGTATTTGAATGTTTCATTATAGGTAGCTAAATAGACTGTAGATAAACATTACATTAGATAATCTGTGTATCAGAACGTTTCATTATAGCTAGCTAGATAAACTGTAGATAAATATTACATTAGATACTGTGTGTATTTCAATGTTTCATTATAGCGAGCTAGATAGACTATTGGTAAACATTACATTAGATACTGTGCATATTTGAATGTTTCATTATAGCTAGCTGGATAGACTGTAGATAAACATTACATTAGATACTCTGTGTATTTGAATGTCTCATTATAGCTAACTAGATAGACTGTAGATAAACATTACATTAGATACTGTGTATTTTTGAATGTTTCATTATAGCTAGCTAGATAGACTGTAGATAAACATTACATTAGATACTGTGCATATTTGAATGTTTCATTATAGCTAGCTAGATAGACTGTAGATAAACATTACATTAGATACTGTGCATTTTTGAATGTTTCATTATAGCTAGCTAGATAGACTGTAGATAAACATTACATTAGATACTGTGTGTATTTGAATGTTTCATTATAGCTAGCTAGAGAGACTGTAGATAAACATTACATTAGATACTGTGCATTTTTGAATGTTTCATTATAACTAGCTAGATAGACTGTAGATAAATATTACATTAGATACTGTGTGTATTTCAATGTTTCTTTATAGCGAGCTAGATAGACTGTAGGTAAACATTACATTAGATACTGTGTGAATTTGAATGTTTCATTTTAGCTAGCTAGAGAGACTGTAGATAAACATTACATTAGATACTGTGTGTATTTGAATGTTTCATTATAGCTAGCTAGATAGACTGTAGATAAACATTACATTAGATACTGTGTGTATTTGAATGTTTCATTATAGCTAGCTAGATAGACTGTAGATAAACATTACATTAGATACTGTGTATCTTTGAAAGTTTCATTATAGCTAGCTAGATAGACTGTAGATAAACATTACATTAGATACTGTGTGTTTTTGAATGTTTCATTATAGCTAGCTAGATAGACTGTAGATAAACATTACATAATATAAGGTGCATAATTGAATGTTTCGTTATAGCAAACTAGACAGACTGTAGATAAAAATTACATTAGATACTGTGTGTATTTGAACGTTTCATTATAATTAGCTAGATAGACTGTAGATAAACATTACATTAGATACTGTGTATATTTGAATGTTTCATTATAGCTAGCTAGATAGACTGTAGATAAACATTACATTAGATACTGTGTGTATTTGAATGTTTCATTATAGCTAGCTAGATAGACTGTAGATAAACATTACATTAGATACTGTGTATATTTGAATGTTTCATTATAGCTAGCTAGATAGACTGTAGATAAACATTACATTAGATACTGTGTGTTTTGAATGTTTCATTATAGCTAGCTAGATAGACTGTAGATAAACATTACATTAGATACTGTGTGTATTTGAATGTTTCATTATAGCTAGCTAGATAGACTGTAGATAAACATTACATTAGATAATCTGTGTATTTGAATGTTTCATTATAGCTAGCTAGATAGACTGTAGATAAACATTACATTAGATACTGTGTGTATTTGAATGTTTCATTATAGCTAGCTAGATAGACTGTAGATAAACATTACATTAGATACTGTGTGTATTTGAATGTTTCATTATAGCTAGCTAGAGAGACTGTAGATAAACATTACATTAGATACTGTGCATATTTGAATGTTTCATTACAGCTAGCTGGATAGACTGTAGATAAACATTACATTAGATACTCTTTGTATTTGAATGTCTCATTATAGCTAACTAGATAGACTGTAGATAAACATTACATTAGATACTGTGTATTTTTGAATGTTTCATTATAGCTAGCTAGATAGACTGTAGATAAACATTACATTAGATACTGTGCATATTTGAATGTTTCATTATAGCTAGCTAGATAGACTGTAGATAAACATTACATTAGATACTGTGTGTATTTGAATGTTTCATTATAGCTAGCTAGATAGACTGTAGATAAACATTACATAATATAAGGTGCATAATTGAATGTTTCGTTATAGCAAGCTAGATAGACTGTAGATAAACATTACATTAGATACTGTGTGTATTTGAATGTTTCATTATAGCTAGCTAGATAGACTGTAGATAAACATTACATTAGATACTGTGTGTATTTGAATGTTTCATTATAGCTAGCTAGATAGACTGTAGATAAACATTACATTAGATACTGTGTGTATTTGAATGTTTCATTATAGCTAGCTAGATAGACTGTAGATAAACATTACATTAGATACTGTGCATATTTGAATGTTTCATTATAGCTAGCTAGATAGACTGTAGATAAACATTACATTAGATACTGTGTGTATTTGAATGTTTCATTATAGCTAGCTAGATAGACTGTAGATAAACATTACATTAGATACTGTGTGTATTTGAATGTTTCATTATAGCTAGCTAGATAGACTGTAGATAAACATTACATTAGATACTGTGTGTATTTGAATGTTTCATTATAGCTAGCTAGATAGACTGTAGATAAACATTACATTAGATACTGTGTATTTTTGAATGTTTCATTATAGCTAGCTAGATAGACTGTAGATAAACATTACATTAGATACTGTGCATATTTGAATGTTTCATTTTAGCTAGCTAGAGAGACTGTAAATAAATATTACATTAGATACTGTGTGTATTTGAATGTTTCATTATAGCTAGCTAGATAGACTGTAGATAAACATTACATTAGATACTGTGCATATTTGAATGTTTCATTATAGGTAGCTAGATAGACCGTAGGGAAACATTACATTAGATACGGTGGATATTAGAATGTTTCATTATAAGAAGCTAGATAGACCGTAGGGAAACATTACATTAGATACTGTGTGTGTTTGAATGTTTCATTATAGCTAGCTAGACAGATTGTAGATAAATATTACATTAGATACTGTGTGTATTTGAATGTTTCATTATAGCTAGCTAGATAGACTGTAGATAAACATTACATTAGATACTGTGTGTATTTGAATGTTTCATTACAGCTAGCTAGATAGACTGTAGATAAAATTACGTTAGATACTGTGTATATTTGAATGTTTCATTATAGTTAGCTAGATAGACTGTAGATAAACATTACATTAGATACTGAGTGTATTTGAATGTTTCATTATAGCAAGCTAGACAGACTGTACATAAACATTACATTAGATACTGTGTGTATTTGAAGGTTTATTATAGCTAACTAGCTAGACTGTAGATAAACATTACATTAGATACTGTGTGTATTTGAATGTTTCATTATAGCTAGCTAGATAGACTGTAGATAAACATTACATTAGATACTGTGCATATTTGAATGTTTCATTATAGCTAGCTAGATAGACTGTAGATAAACATTACATTAGATACTGTGTGTATTTGAATGTTTCATTATAACTAGCTAGATAGACTGTAGATAAACATTACATTAGATACTGTGTGTATTTGAATGTTTCATTATAGCTAGCTAGATAGACTGTAGATAAACATTACATTAGATACTGTGTGTATTTGAATGTTTCATTATAGCTAGCTAGATAGATTGTAGATAAACATTACATTAGATACTGTGTGTATTTGAATGTTTCATTATAGGTAGCTAGATAGACTGTAGATAAACATTACGTTAGATACTGTGGATATTAGAATGTTTCGTTATAGCTAGCTAGATAGACTGTAGACAAACATTACGTTAGATACTGTGTATATTTGAATGTTTCATTATAGTTAGCTAGATAGACTGTAGATAAACATTACATTAGATACTGTGTGTATTTGAATGTTTCATTATAGCAAGATATATAGACTGTAGATAAACATTACATTAGATACTGGGTGTATTTGAATGTTTCATTATAGCTAGCTAGATAGACTGTAGATAAACATTACATTAGATACTGTGTGTATTTGAATGTTTCATTATAGCTAGCTAGATAGACTGTAGATAAACATTACATTAGATACTGTGCATATTTGAATGTTTTATTATAAGAAGCTAGATAGACCGTAGGGAAACATTACATTAGGTACTGTTTGTATTTGAATGTTTCATTTTAGCTAGCTAGAGAGACTGTGGATAAACATTACATTAGATACTGTGTATTTTTGAATGTTTCATTATAGCAAGCTAGATAGACTGTACATAAACAATACATTAGATATTGTGTGTATTTGAAGGTTTATTATAGCTAGCTAGCTAAACTGTAGATAAACATTACATTAGATACTGAGTGTATTTGAATGTTTCATTATAGCAAGATATATAGACTGTAGATAAACATTACATTAGATACTGGGTGTATTTGAATGTTTCATTTTAGCTAGCTAGAGAGACTGTAGATAAATATTACATTAGATACTGTGTGTATTTGAATGTTTCATTATAGCTAGGTAGATAGACTGTAGATAAACATTACATTAGATACTGTGCATATTTGAATGTTTCATTATAAGAAGCTAGATAGACCGTAGGGAAACATTACATTAGATCCTGTGGATATTAGAATGTTTCATTATAAGAAGCTAGATAGACCGTAGGGAAACATTACATTAGATACTGTGTGTATTTGAATGTTTCATTATAGCTAGCTATATAGATTGTAGATAAACATTACATTAGATACTATGCATAATTGAATGTTACATTATAGCTAACTAGATAGACTGTAGATAAACATTACATTAGATACTGTGCATATTTGAATGTTTCATTATAGCTAGCTAGATAGACTGTAGATAAACATTACATTAGATACTGTGTGTATTTGAATGTTTCATTATAGCTAGCTAGATAGACTGTAGATAAACATTAAATTAGATACTGTGTGTATTTGAATGTTTCATTATAGCTAGCTAGATAGACTGTAGATAAACATTACATTAGATACTGTGTGTATTTGAATGTTTCATTATAGCTAGCTAGATAGACTGTAGATAAACATTACATTAGATACTGTGTGTATTTGAATGTTTCATTATAGCTTGCTATATAGATTGTAGATAAACATTACATTAGATACTATGCATAATTGAATGTTACATTATAGCTAACTAGATAGACTGTAGATAAATATTACATTAGATACTGTGCATATTTGAATGTTTCATTATAGCTAGCTAGATAGACTGTAGATAAACATTACATTAGATACTTTGTGTATTTGAATGTTTCATTATAGCTAGCTAGATAGACTGTAGATAAACATTACATTAGATACTGTGTGTATTTGAATGTTTCATTACAGCTAGCTAGATAGACTGTAGGTAAACATTACATTAGATACTGTGTGTATATGAATGTTTCATTACAGCTAACTAGATTGACTGTAGATAAACATTACATTAGTTACTGTGCATATTAGAACGTTTCATTATAGCGAGCTAGATAGACTGTAGATAAACATTACATCAGATACTGTGTGTATTTGAATGTTTCATTATAGTTAGCTAGATAGACTGTAGATAAATATTACATTAGATACTGTGTGTATTTCAATGTTTCATTATAGCTAGCTAGATAGACTGTAGATAAACATTACATTAGATAGTGTGTGTATTTGAATGTTTAATTATAACTAGCTAGATAGACTGTAGAGAAACATTACATCAGATAGTGTGTGTATTTGAATGTTTCATTATAGCTTGGTAGATAGACTGTAGACAATGAAACATTATTTTATCTAATTCAAGTATCTTTAATATATTTAACAATATTACATATATAGTGAATTCGTGTGACATATTAGTGAATTCAATCCATTGTTCTTCAATTTGTTCAGGATACAGGTAAAAGGACCACAGCCGACCTAGAGCCTTTAACACTTAGTTACAGTGCAGTTCCCGATGGGCCAGACTCTCCAACACTTATTATTTCCACCAGGGGAGGTTCAAGTATTATTAACAGTGGCGCCAGTCCATCTGACCAGAGTTTCGTCTGAACAATACCAGCTTACTTAACTTCTTTGGTAATACTAGCATGTTCCTTCACTTGAAGATTCAGGATGGATTATTCACCTTCTGCTGTACTTAGGCCTTATTCGACACCTGGATATGTTGACTACTTTTTCACTTTCATCAGTTTTTGTAATGGTACTAGGCCTTATTCATTACTTAGATATGGGACCTGTGACGTTACTAGAGTAGTTCGTTTATAACTACATAATTCAATGTTTTTTTGTTAAAACATCTCCATTATGTTCATAATCAGGAGAAACAATAACAAGATGTTAACTTTATCCCACCTACCTGGAGTGGTGAATAAACACCAGCTGCCAGTATGCTAACTTGGTTTTTGTACTTAAGAACTTACTTAATTATCGCCTTAGAAATACCTTCTTCACTGCTGTGAATAAATTTTGAAAAATTTTCCGTAGCCATGACACACTGATTAAGAAACAGCTTTTATTCTTAAGCCTAGCCTTAACGAGATTTAATGTCTACAAGTTTCATCTTTATGTTTGCACATTTTTCAGAATTCAGGAAGAAAAACTTATCTTTCATCCTTTAAGAAAAAACAACAGAACAAACCTTACTGTTTACTGGTCTTCAACCATCTGTAATTTCAATAACTTGTGTAGAGTTTAACAAATAATATTTCACTTTGTCAGGTCTTACTTATTCTGATAAACTATATTATCATATAGGATTACATCTTACTTATGATAATCCTTGGTTTCATCCTGACTTTTTAAGCTTCCACCTTAATCGTAACATATACCTTCAACAAACTTCCATCCGCCAGCTAGAGGTTCATACAAGATATGATAATGTTAAGGTGTCGCTTTGCGTCATTTAGCGATTATTCCTGGACACACAGTACCTTTAACCATCTCACATAACACCAGTTATAGCTTCACACCTTGTCTACAATTTCTGATCAAAGCAAATAAGCTTCAACAAATAAACAATTGATATAATACTTTTTCTTTTAAGAACAGAACGGTAATTCATATAAACCAAAACCTGCTTTAGAAGAAAGGAGTTGAGAACAACCCCTGGATCCCCCTAACTTTCCTCATTCATATTGATATCAACGTGAGAAGGTTATATTTTCTCACAGCTTATTTGTGAGACCATTTATTATTTTCAAATAATAGAAAGTTATACAAATCTTTAGTTTATTTTTGTAAGTTGTAAGTATGATTATAAACTTAAAACATAAACGTTCTAATAAAGTAGGTCAATCAGTATTGTTTTCAATTAATAAGGTGTTTTATTGATTGGTTGTCACTACTATTTATTATTAATATAGGTGTCATATGTTGACGCTACTGGATTTAACATGTTTTAATAGGGAAAGAGAAACATGCATACTACAGGTAAAAAATTCAGCTTGACATACAAAGAGAACTCTGAATCCGAAGTGTGTTGACGTTTCTTTCCATATGACATTTACGTCCTAACTAATATGTATAAAACTGTACACACATCTCTCCTATTAAACGCTTTACAAAACGTATATTTGTTACGATTATTAATTATTATAAATAAAATTTGTTTCAAAGAATGTATTTCGAGATATATCATAAATGGCGTTTTAACTTGTCTCCCTGTAGTAATGTAACAGACTTAAAACGCTGAAGTTCGGGGTTCGATACTCAGAAAAGTTTTAGTACAGATAACCAATTGTTTAGCTTTGGACTAAGAAAAACAATAATCATTATTTTTATCACGGATTTAGGATGTTACAAAATGCTGTATTTATTTTTATCACGGACTTAGGATGTTACAAAATGCTGTATCTTCTCTCAACTATACGTACACAGCTTCTAAACGGAAGTGATAACCATAGTTTAAACTGAACATAATTTAATATAGGAACCACTACTCACTTTCACTGAACTATTACATTTGTGTTTTGTTGAATTCTTATCTTAATTCAAATCATTTCACATGCACGTTTTAAACAGACCTATGATCGTTTGCCAGTAGATCGAATACAAATATTTGAAGATTATGTTTGTGATGTATTATAACGTGTTTTCCAGATATTGTACTATTTAATAATAACATAACATAACGTGTAGGATATGGTTGGCATATCAACGGATTTACCACATTTTTCTCTATCGTAACCAAGTTACGACAGTAATCATTAAACGGTCAACCGATGGTTCGATTTTTTTTCTTCTATTCTTACTATTTTTAGGAACATCATTGTTGAAACTGTAAAAGGTAAGATCCTTGCAAGTATACGATATACATTATAATGTGGAATTGTTTAAGGTTCGTGTGCAAACCTCAGAGAACAGTGTTTAAAATTTATATGCAAAAACGGCTCGTTTGGGTTGAGAAAATATTTTACATAGAATCACTGATTAGTGTTTAAAAGTTATGTTAAAACTCGCAGAATGTAAAAAGTGTTTTTGACCAGATTAAACACGCAAGACGGGCTTTAAAATGTATCTTAACAACTTACAGAATGTAAAAATTCTGCTCTGTGGTTCATGTTATAACATAAAAGAATGGTTTTTAAAATGTTTGTTAAAACTTGCAGAATAAGTTGTTGTTTTTTTAATAGAGGACTACTGACTAATACAAAATCTGCCTGATTACAGCAATCAGAGACACTGCATAACTTCATCCTACTATATGAGTTTATATTGATAGCGTCAATTTTCATCTTCGAAAACTCAGGAAATTCTTTTCAGATCCAGAATGATAAAAAAATCCGAATAGTTTTTTTGTTCTATGGTGAGGACTTTCAAAATTAACGTATCTGTGAAATTTGGTACAAATTAGATCACACTTCATAATTATTTACCCTAAACAACGAAGATGCCCAATCTCCCCATTTTAAAATAAAGTGCTTGAAATTGATACAAAATCCAAAGCATAATTTTGATCTGAACCAAATTTGGGGTGGACTATCCAACATTAAATTATCATCTTGTGCAAAAGTTCCGTGTATATCGGTTTATTAGTTTTCGAGATTCGCAAGCAAAAACACAAACAGACAGACACAGGAAATGAGAGTAAAAGCGTTACACCATGCAGATTGACAATTGGCCAAGAAGATCCGCCTAGTATATTGTGTAGCTTATTACTTTGTTTCTGACAACCAGACCACTGTAACTGACAATAATTCATGGGTGGATAACAATAACTTTCTTGTCTGTTACAACTTACAAGTAAAGTGATCGCTTGTTGGAATGTTTGAAAACAAATCTACAGGATTCGTAATTAACTCGCAATGTTTTGAAAATGTAAATGACTCATATTTTTGCAACTGACTGGCATTACCGGCATTAGAAGTTACAAGATAATCTGTAGTAACTCTAAAATATTTCAATTTGTACATTTAGAATAGAATTTAATATTTATTTAATAATATATGACCCAATGATATTAAATACATTTAAAACAGTGTTAAACTTTCACATATTTGATGCTCTATGTACTATATGATTTTTTAATTTTTGACTTTCAACGGGCACTATAAAACTAGTTTATAAGACGCACTTTTAGTCACGGAAATGGCTACTTTCTAATAAAAAGGTTTATTCTAAACTTGAGTCCTTCTTTTGTAGTGAAGCGTGTGTGTGTTTTCCTTTTAGCAAAGCCACAAAGGCTATCTGCTCAGCCCACCGAGGGGAATCGAACCGCTGATTTTAGCGTTGTAAATCCGGAGACATACTGTAGTGAAGCGAGACAAGTCTAACAGGAAGGGGTGTACTGTGTTATTCAATAATCATTAGACATTTTCATAACACATTGCTAACATACTGTGTTTCCTAATCTTCTTTAAAAAAAAAAAAAAGTCACTTGACCTCAAAGTTCCCTCTAACTAACTGATATGAACGTATAAAGTAAAAACATAGAATAGGCAAGATGACATATAAAAAAAATAGTTTAGTGTTCCAGAGTAACTAACTATGGTTCACTTATTAAATTATTCTTAATATATAGTAGCATATACTTGAAATTAATTTATCTTTAGAATTAACTGACAAATATTTTTAACTGTGTTTAATGCAATCTGGAGTTTATTACGCCAGGGTATATTTTTTATGAACTCGATGTTTCGTTATTACAGCTTTATCAGTAGCTATCGATATCGTACTAATTAGTGAACATATAGGATATCAAAAACTCCTGATAAAGCTGTAATATCAAAATAATAAGCAAATAAAGATATATCCAGGGTACATAGGTCGTTATTCTATTTATATCAGAATTAACTTGTACCAAGTTACACTAATTGAGAAAGTATAAAACAGGTCAGACACAAACTAGTGTCCTAGATTAAGAGAGTTTGTTTCTCTGTTTTGAATTTTGGGCAAAGCTACTTAAGGGCTATCTGCGCTAACCGTCCCAAATTTAGCAGTGTAAGACTAGAGGGAAGGCAGATACTCATCACCGCCCACCGTCAACTCTTGGGCTACTCTTTTACCAACAAATAGTAGGATTGACCGTAACTATATAACGCTCCCACGGCTGAAAGGGCGCACATGTTTGGTGCGACGGAAATTCGAACCCGCGGTCCTTAGAACGCCTCAATCTACCTGGCCATGCCGGGCTAGATTTTAATTATACAAAGAATTATTTAATTTATTATTTTTTATTAATTAATTATTTATTAATTAAAATTAAAATTAAAAATTAATTATTTAATAAAGAATTTAATTATACAAATTATACAAAGAGGAACAACTAAAGATTATAAGATTTTGAAATTTGAGACATTTCTCTTAATCACTGACATGAAAACAAGCGCGGTTAGATACGTGACATCGGATAAAAATAAATGATTTTTTTTTTCTTGTTGGTGCACTTTCAAGTTTAACATATATCATCTATCAGGTGTTTTAGTACTTATATATCATAAAATGATTTTACTTTCTGAACCTCGTACTCCAAAATTAAACTTCAAAACATGGTTTATGATAAATATTCAGAACACAATCAAGTCAATGTTATATTTATATATAAGCCACAAAAGCTGGAATCTAACATTTCGAAAAATATGCTTTAGTGACATAGTTACATAGTGACATCTGTTGGTGTCAATACACAATACTTATGACGTCAACATTTCGAAAATTTATGGTGTAATTATTTTTATCGCATGTACTTGTGTATTTTGTTTATTTGTTAAATGAAGCTAGTTTGTTCATCTTTACAGATAAAGCCATGAAAACTTCATATGCATATTTAAGCCAAAATGAAGGCTTATAATATAAAGAAGTGACTACAGTGCTCCATGCGGTGCAAAAAAGTTAAAAATACCTAATAGCAGGTTTTCCATAGCATGCCATGAGGAAGTACAAATCTCTGTAAATAAATGTGGCTACTTGTTACAGTTCAGTCATGACTTCTTGTTTGAATAAATGCGACTAATTTTTACAGTTCAGTCATGATCTTGTTTGAATAAATGTGACTACTTGTTACATTTCAGTCATGTGTTCTTGTTTAAATAAATACGACTGTTACAGTTCATTCATGTGTTCTTATTTAAAGAAATGTGACTAATTGTTACAGTTTAAACATTTGTTCTTGTTTAAATAAATAAGGCTAGTAGTTATAGTTCAATCATGAGTTCTTGTTTAAATAAATGTGGCTAATTTTTACAGTTTAAATATTCGTTCTTGTTTAAATAAATGCAGCTAATTTTTACAGTTTAAATATTCGTTCTTGTTTAAATAAATATGGCTAATTTTTACAGTTTAAATATTCGTTCTTGTTTAAATAAATGCAGCTAATTTTTACAGTTTAAATATTCGTTCTTGTTTAAATAAATGCAGCTAATTTTTACAGTTTAAATATTTGTTCTTGTTTAAATAAATATGGCTAATTTTTACAGTTTAAATATTCGTTCTTGTTTAAATAAATGCAGCTAATTTTTACAGTTTAAATATTCGTTCTTGTTTAAATAAATGCAGCTAATTTTTACAGTTTAAATATTCGTTCTTGTTTAAATAAATGCAGCTAATTTTTACAGTTTAAATATTCGTTCTTGTTTAAATAAATGTGGCTAATTTTTACAGTTTAAATATTCGTTCTTGTTTAAATAAATGTGGCTAGATGTCATAGTTTTATCATGTGTTTTTGTTTAAATCAATATAGATAACTGCAACAGTTCTATCATTTGTAGGTTCATAAAATTGATAATGTTGTTATTTGCAGGTTGTTGTTTTTTCCTGAACTGGTGATTAAAGTTTTAAAATATGTGTTTTTTCTGTAGAGCGAATTACTAGGGGGGAGGCAGATAGGCCATTTGGCACTAGCCTTAAACTCAAAGGAAGCCTTAACCTTACATACCCATTTTTTTGCACTTGATAAGTTTTGCGACTTGTTTTATGCACAGGAAAGGGTTAGAAAAGCATTTATTAAATATTAAATAACTTTGATAAATATATATTTGAAATATAAAACAATCAAACACTGTTTCACTTTTCGTTTGGGCTAATGATTCTTATATTTTGTTTTTACGTGCCATTTTTTTATTATAGCCAGGAGCCTCTATAAACTTTTGAGAGCTGTACTAATGAGACAAGGAAGTTATAATTTTAAAAGATTTTTAAACGTACGAGATTGTTTCGGAAGTTAAAATCGTTATTATGAAGACATTTCTCTCTATTTGTCTTTGTGATATTTGGTTGACCTAGGCCTTTTTAAGTTACTTATTAGTGAACGACTGGTTTTGAATACTTAGGTCTTAAAACAATTTTACATTTTATAATTTAAAAATCAAACTACGCAGTATGACGAGAGGTAATATCAAATATTTTATTAAATAAATCCAGTTTAGAAACCATACTTCACCCTATATTCGCATTATGTATAGTTTATCTGCATCTCAAAGTTAAATGAAGGCCTAATTAACTCTGTCCTGTGCGCTGTTTTCACTAACTTTCACTTCCTGAAAGGATATTTTATTAAATAACAAATTAGAACATACTTCATGTAACACATGTGACTCGCTCAGCGACGATATTGTCTCTCAGATAATTCTAGTATTGTTAAAATTACTTTTTATAGTCGGGGTAAATTAACGAAGTTGTTATATTTTGATTGCATTTGTCAGTGAATGTTCCTGTTACTTCTAGAACATTTATTAAAGAATATTTAATAGATGCGTTACCTGTTGAATAACAGAGTAATCTAGAGCAGGGTTTCCCAAACGTTTTAGACCAGTGGAGCTTCACATCAGAAAGAAAAAACATTCTGGAGCTTTAATAAAAAATACACTAAAAATAGAAACAATCGGCCACTAGCACCAGATAAAGTTTACTTCAAGCTTTTAGAATATAAGTTTATTTAAAATATCAATATTTAAAGAAAAATATTTACTTCTACTTACTTGTTCAAAATTTCTGCTTGCAAAGTTTAGATCAGTAAAAGTACAGTGTACTTATTTATTTATTAATGGTTCGGATGGGTTTGCTTTTATTCACAAAGTAGTTCAATATTTGAAGTTATGGTTGTTACCTGTAAGCGCAAATCATCTTTAATATTTAACCCGTTTCTAAATTTGGTATCTGTATCTGTATACAGTGAAAATGTTTGCTCACAAACGTATGTTGTTGGAAGACGCATAAAAAAATTTCAAAGCTTTGTTACTTATTTCAGTGTATTCTATGGTCATTTGAATCAAAAATTTCTTCCTGCTGAAATTTTGTTTTTAGGGTGTCATCAGTTGAAATTTCTATAAGCTGTTCTTTCTCTTTCAATCACTGATGTTTTAGGCCTGGCATGGCCAAGCGTGTTAAGGCGTGCGACTTGTAATCTGACGGTCGCGGGTTCGCATCCCCGTCGCGCCAAACATGCTCGCCCTCCCAACCGTGGGGGCGTTATAATGTTACGGTCAATCCCACTATTCGTTGGTAAAAGAGTAGCCCAAGAGTTGGCGGTGGGTGGTGATGACTAACTGCCTTCCCCTAGTCTTACACTGCTAAATTAGGGACGGCTAGCACAGATAGCCCTCTAGTTGCTTTGTGCGAAATTAAAACAAACAAACAAACAAACTTTCTCTTTCAAAGGCAAATCGTTGGTCAACAAAGGGACTTTGAATCCACAGTAATTGTTCTGAGTGAGGAGTTGTACAAAAATCAGATATGTGCTGCAAGACTGAAACTTTTGCATCTTCACTTAAGGAAATTTCTTTCATAAGAAAAAACCACTGAGATTTTCGAAGCAATCAAGTTCTTCCTTAACCTGTTCAGTGCCGTAGACGAGATAACTCGTCCAACCCGATTGGTAACACAGTGCCACGGACGAGTTAATTCGTTCTCAATAATACCTAACTTCAACGCTAGATGTCAGCACCATACATGCATTTGACCTACTTACAAATTGTTTCACTTTCGATCCAAAATGGCGTCACGAAAAAAGTTACAAAATGAAGAAGCATTAGAGTTGTATTGTAGCAGCTGAAATACTTGGCAGTCAACAGTTTAAGTATACATTCACCCCAAAGTTTTAGCTTATGTTTTAGCGCTTCCATTCTAGTCTGAGCTTTGAAGTACGTTATCCTGGTACCCTGCATTTAGATAGGCAAATACGTTCGAAAGGTAAGTCATTTTCTGTATTCAGCATTTGTCCCTTAATTTGTATACAAATTCAAAATGGCATTCATATAAAACAGAAACCTATCTCCTCACCCAGTTCATAAATCCAAGTAAACACTTTTCCCCGAGAAAGCCATCGGACTTCAGTATAAAACAACAAATGTTTATAAAAAACTTCCCATATTCTCACAGAGTAAACTGAAGATCTTCATGTTGAGTGATCTTGATTTTATAAAATTAACTATTTTTATGACATCACCCAATACCTCTTTTAAATCTTCTGGCATTCGTTTCATTGCAAATGCATGACGATGAAGACAGCAGTGGATACTCTCAATGTCCGGGTTTTTCTTTTTTATGTGTGTCACTGCGCCTGAATATTTTCCAATCACAGCTGCAGCACCATCAGTGCAACTACTTGAGCAAAGCTGCCATTGGATCTCATGTTCTTCCATAAATAAATCGATCAGTTTTAATATTTCTTTACCTGTTGTTTGAGTAAGCCAAGGTTTGCAAATTAGCATGTCTTCTTCAAAACTAGTTTCGTGAATACATCGAACAAACATAAGCAACATCGCATAACCTGCGACATCTGTTGATTCATCCATTTGAAACATTGTGATGCAATTAACTGTGTTTCATTTTCAAAGTATATTTATATGAAGTATAAGTAATTATATTTATGACAATTATAATTGGTAATTATTAGGTTAGGTTAGATTCGTTGTAGTTTAATTATGCAAACGTGATGCTAATGAGCTCTATGACGTCATACGCCAGCATGACGTCATGTTTCATTTCGTTCGAGATTTAGCCGCTAAGCCAGATCTCGCTTTTAAAAGACAGTTGGCATCACTACCGAGAGTTGACCGATGTTTCATACGAAAATTACTCGGCTATCCTGCATCTCCAGTGACGCATACGATCTAAAGATGGTGCCATATCTACTATCAACTAGTGGCGCCACTGTCGAGGTTAATTGAAATTGTATTAACACTTTCACCTCCCCTAAGCTAAATAAAATCGTCTGGCGTTAGGCAGAATAGTATTAAAATGCCCAATAGATGATAAACGTGTTATATTAAAGAAATATTTTACATTTTGTACAGCGTATTCTGATTCAATTTTATAGTTTTAGGAAAAAATATTAACATTCTAAAATTTCCTAGCGGAGCCCCAGATAACTATAGTGGATCCCATGGGCTCCACGGAGCATAGTTTGAAAAAACTATGGTCTAGAGATAACCTAACGTAGATTTATAGTATTCGTGTTGTTTATCACTAGCAAAAGTTTTATTTAAGACGAATTTATAAATGTCATGAAAATACTGAAAACTTGTAAAATATTACATTTTTATAGCATAACTAATTGTAATTGTAATTTACACTAAATAGGGTAGTGTTGACATTACATTGCGTATTTATATTGAATATAATAAATGATGAAATGTAATTTTAAACATTAAAAAATAATATCAATCGAGCAGCATACTTTGACCTTAATCTTGGGACATTTGAACATAAATCACACTTCCTGACAAAGAAGTAGTGAGAATATAGCTATTTTGGTAATATTACTATGAAGAAAACAGTTTGAATATTAAACCCACGAAATAAAGCAGATATACTGGCTAGGTGTGTGCGTGTATGTTTTCTTATGACAAATACACGTCAAGCTGTCTTCTGTGTCCACCGAGGAGAATCCAAGCTCTAATTTGAGTGTTGTAAATGCGAAGGTTTATCGCTGTTCCACGACGGAGAGTGAGCTAGGTACGTCATATAACGTTCACAGCTCAAACTTGTACTTTTTAAAAATTTTCACTCACAATTAAGGTTAAAACAGTTTTAAAGAAAAGTATAATATTCATAATCTAATTTTAAATGCTTCATGATTCGCACCTTTTGTTAAGAAACATCGGGTTAAGTTTTAAAAAACTTAACGAACAAACAAACCCTACACATACTGTTAATCTCTTAGATCTGAACGAACTATATGTACCTACTCTCTCAACTCTCTCGCTGCTAATTTATAGTTCATGATTCGGGATTAATAGTAATACAACTATTTATTGGCATTTTTTTTCTACCATATTATTACGTTTCTTTCGAACTGATGATTTATAAAAATAAGCTAATATAAGGTTTTTAATGTCTATGGAAATTGTGAATAAAAAATACCTTGTTAATGATAAATCTCTGAATATGGACGATGTATTTGTTTAGCATGAGATATTATTGACAACTGGTACCAACACACTGGTTCTAGCATGAGATATTATTGACAACTGGTACCAACACACTGGTTCTAGCATGAGATATTATTGACAACTGGTACCAACACACTGGTTCTAGCATGAGATATTATTGACAACTGGTACCAACACACTGGTTCTAGCATGAGATATTATTGACAACTGGTACCAACACACTGGTTCTAGCATGAGATATTATTGACAACTGGTACCAACACACTGGTTCTAGCATGAGATATTATTGACAACTGGTACCAACACACTGGTTCTAGCATGAGATATTATTGACAACTGGTACCAACACACTGGTTCTAGCATGAGATATTATTGCTAATTGACAACACACTGGTTCTAGAGCGCACCTTTTAAACACATTTTTATACAAGTTAACATGACTCAGCTTGCTAAAAACAGAGAGGTAATAACAGTTAAGATAAGAAGTTACTATTTTGGATTGGTAGTAATTTATTGTGGAATTCGTTTCATTACTGACGTCAGGGTTATAGCAAGTTGATATAGATGTAAATATCTGTAAAATTACATTCATTTAAACGTAGTATCATTTAAAGAAATCATTAAAGTAAGATGATTTCACAAACTGTGTGATGTTTATTTTAGTGACCAGAAAGGATAGGCTAAATTATCTGAAGGTAAGAATAATATATAATTTACTTAAGCTGAAAAGCCTTCGGATGCTCACATGAGTTTAACACATTTTCAAAAGACAAAAACGTTTATGTAAAAATTACATAATTTGAACAAGCGTGTTAAATTACACTAAAGTGTTTACGACGTTGTGAGTTTTAATAATTTGAACAACTGATACAGTGAGGCGTAGAAAAATTCTAAATTTCTGCACTCGTAAAAACAACAATAACAAAATCTCTGAGGCTACAAAGTATTGAATTGTATTAAAACTACAATTAATGAATATTATACTCAGTCGTGTTAATTTTGTATAGCAGCGACCCATTTCTACCAGTTTTTGTTGTTGTTTTTTACCAATCACCGGAGTTTCATGCATTATTTTTGTTGTTACATATTTTATCTCATCTCGGAATGAAGTCCCCACTGGCCCTCTATCGATCTATTTTTGTTTGATCAATTTTAAATGTTTTAATTTAGATATTCGCTAGAGGGCACATGATGTTGTGATCTGGATATTAGTACAATGAGTAGTTTTGTTTGTTTTCTGAATTTCGCACAAAGCTACTCTAGGGCTAACTGTGCTAGCTGTCCCTAATTTATCAGTGTAAGACTAGAGGGAAGGCAGCTAGTCATCACCACCCACCGCCAACTCTTGGGCTACTCTTTTACCAACGAATAGTGGGATTTACCGCCCCCACGGCTGGGAGGGCGAGCATGTTTGGGGACACCGGGATTCTAACCCGCGACCCTCGGATTACGAGTCGAACGCCTTAACACGCTTGTCCATGCCGGGCCACAGTGAGTAGAAGGCGAGTTTGATATAAATACGAGCAGAATAAAGCAACAAAAATTTCAATCATGAATAAGCAATAAGTAATTTAGTTTAATGTTAGTGGTGAGAGTTGTCGCGACCATTCGGTGACTTGATCGATTAGCAAGGAAATGGCCTGGCATGGCCTAGCGCGTGAGGCGTGCGACTCGTAATCCGAGGATCGCGGGTTCGCGCCCGCATCGCGCCAAATATGCTCGCCCTCCCAGCCGTGGGGGCGTTATAATGTGACGGTCAATCCCACTATTCGTTGGCAAAAGAGTAGCCCAAGAGTTGGCGGTGGGTGGTGATGACTAGCTGCCTTCCTTCTAGTCTTACACTGCTAAATTAGGGACGGCTAGCACAGATAGCCCTCGAGTAGCTTTGTGCGAAATTCCAAAACAAGCAAGGACATTTTAAGAGTAAATTCTATATTCGTGAGTTATTCAGACCATTAGTCTCAGAGTTTCTGGTTAACTTTTGTTTTTGGACTTAGTCTACAACTTACGTTAATGTGATCATAACTTGTAGCAAACGTTACAGGAACAATAAACTGATTCGTTCCCGTTAGTTGGAATGTCCAACAATCACCATAACCCACCTGTTGTCAAATAATCCCAGGGTAAATCAACCAAAAATAACAACATTCTCAATTACTAAACAATCACTTTGTGTCACGTGATGGTTGGTCCTGCGTGGCCAGGTGGATAAAGCACTCGACTTATAATCTGAAGGTCGCGGGTTCTCCCTTTTATCCTGGGGATGTTATAATGTTACGGTCGTTGGTAAAAGAGTAGCCCCAGATTTAGCAGTGGGTGGTGATGACTAGCTGCCTTCCCTCTAGCCTTACACTGCTAAATGAGGGACGGCTAGCGCATATAGCACTAGTGTAGCTTTGCGCGAAATTCAAACCACACCACTTGATGGTTAGGGCGCTCAGCTCCCACTCTGTGGGTTACAGGATTGAAACTTAGCGCCAGACATGTTCGTTCTTTCAAACGCTCAAGTTTTAGGATGTGACAGTCAATACCGTTATCTGTTGGTAAATAGAAGCCTAGAAGTTTAGTTGCCTATGATAGGTTCAAAATTAGGGATGGCGGTAGAAGCCTTATTGGTTTTGCCATATAACAAAGAAAACCACCTAATGTTGAAAACTTTGACCTGTTTATATTACAAAGTAACCACGGTGACTGTTCGATATTATTAAAAAAATTACTTCGATTTACGTTTCTTTTTTTACAAGTGAATATATTGAAATATTACAAATGTTATTGATTAGGTGATTGTCTAGGTGTATATGGACCATAAAATTTTCTAGTTTTAATATAAAAGTAAACACATTAAAATCGAATGAAAGTAGAAAGTTCCCACATTTCTTTCACAGAGACTACAACAATAATTTTGTACTGAATACAAGTTTCATATTTTAAAAGAAGCAACTTGTTTAATAAATATGTACTGTGACGTCAACATTTTATTGTTCACGAGTAGAAAGAAAGTCGGTGATTGTTTCATTGGTTTGAAGTGAACGTAAACTATTCGGTTTTATTTTGCAAGTTCTAACGACAAATGTCTTTTCGACGTATCCATGTAATTAAATCTGATATAAGATTAGCATAATCTGTTGTTTTTTACAGTTAAAATAAAGGTAAGTAACTATGTATATTTCTGTGATTTTTAGGCTTAACGTAATAACGCGATGCTTGTACCATTATATGATGTTATGTTAATGAACCTAAACACCAATGATTAATAATTATTTTCAGTTCTCATTGATGTCGTACACAGTAAAGTAGGTTCGTTTGGGTTGAGAAAATATTTTATGTAGAGGAGCGAATAACGACCTTCTTCGATCATCGTCAGGTTCACAAAGAAAGAAAGAGGTAACTGGTGGCCGGAAGCTGACCACATGTTTGAAAGGGGTTGTGTAACTGAGTATCGGAATGTAGAGGGCGGTGCTAGATGTTTGAATATATAATTTTATATTATTTATTTTATTATTTTTAATATAGGTATGAAGGAGTTCCTTTGTACTGATTTATTTTGGGCTTAAGTTGTTGTATAAGTAAGGCTTCTTTAATTTTGCGTTTGTTTATGTTTGTTTATTTAGTATTTGTGTGTTTTCCATGGTTATGTTGTGTTTATTTGATTTGCAGTGTTCCAAAACGTGTGAATATTTTTCTCTACAAGTGGGTATTCTTGACGTCACTGATACGCAGTAAAGTATTTAGCCTTATAATGACGCACGGAGACCGGTCTTCTGAAAGACGTTTTTCTAAAATACTTATGTACAAAATTGCTTTTGGGTGACAAATATTACTTACATTTTATAGTAACACTTACATGGTCCTTAAAACAATAAATAATATATCATTGCTGCGTTTTATTTACATATTACTACTGGGGCCCACTAGAGTACTCTACCCAGAAAATGGGTGGTTTCATCTCCACCCTCCCAAATTGTTTGTAGTTTGATATTGTAATGGGCAAAAATAAAATTGCTTAGCGTGATGCAGTGTAAAAGAAGGTAATTTGTAGGGTAAACCGATGTGGCTGTTTATTCATTTGATATGTCATAAAGTTTTCCACAACTATTTCTAAGGTAACTGCTCGAAACCTGAATTAGATTTGTTACCCGCTTTTTGAATTAATAATGTCTTCGGTCTCTGTTGTCATACGACAGGTTGATGTAGTTTATATCGGTTGCTTGTTTAAAAGACGTACTGTGTATGTTATGTCAAATGTATTAAAAAAAACAAGAAGGTTTTCACTGTGTTTCATATCATTAACTGGTAATGGAAGGGCTTAAGGTGTTGAGTGATGGGTTACGACAGGACTAGATATAACAGATATAGTTGACGTTTGTTATATATTCTATAATTTCAGTCATAAAATCTTGTAATTGTAATTGTTCTTTCATTCCTTTGACACTGCGGTTGTTTAATTCGCTCAGAAAATAAGAGCATTAGTTTGGTTCCTCTAAACGATAACTAAAGTCAATTCCAACGAAATAAAAAAATACAATTATAACAATAAATAAGTGTTGTTCAAATAAATACATGACAAAGTTTGGCACAAAATTGAAATGAAGAATGCACTTCACAAAGCTACTCTAATCTAGTTCACGCCAAAATAGTTGTTGTTTGTGAAATTTGATATCATAAATAGCTTCTTAATAACTACAATGATTTTATTTATTTGTTAATTTATTTCTTCACCAAAACGTGAATTTCAGAAAAAAAAAATTAGTGTAGAAGGTAATCTATTCCTTGAGTCATAATTCACGGCTTATCAATACTTCGTGTAAGAGTGAAGGAGATAAATCAATTAGGCCTAATAGTAATACAGTTGTACCTCGGTTCTCGAACGAGTCCCTTCTCGAACAATTCGGTTTTGGAACTAATTGTTTGAGAAAAAAATATCTCGGTTGTTGAACATAAACTCGGTTCCCGAACCAAGTTGTCGTGGCCCGAACTCCCGAAATAATCCGACTGATGACCTGGACGACCCTTCGACCATTTTCGGCCCACGTCAAGCTTGCTCAAAACATTTTACCCTCACCTGTCGCTCAGTCTACACCCTCTCTAAAATCTGCTGTGAACGTTCTCGTTTTTATTTTTGTTTTTCTAAATATTTTGATTAAATAAGTCACCATGGGGTCAAAGAAGGATAATGAAAGCAGCAAACCAAAAGTTGTTAGAGCTACAATACAGGTGAAAAAAAATCTCATAGCGAAGTATGAGAGTGATGTTCGCGTGTTTAACCTTGCTACACAGTTTGATATGGCAAAGTCTACAGTCTGCAACATACTGAAAAATAAAGGGGTCATCAAAGGAGCTGATGTTGCAAAAGGAGTGACTGTGCTTACGAAACAAAGACCACAAACAATAGAAGAAGTAGAAAAACTTGTTGATTAAAACAGTTAGCTGGTGATAGCATTTCTGAGACCATCATTTGTGAGAAAGCAAAACAGTCGCATGCTGACCTCCTGAAAAACACCTCTGGAACGAGTGCTGATACAAGTAATACCTTTAAGACTAGTAGGGGGTGGTTTGAAAAGTTTAGGAAGAGAAGTGGCATACATAGTGTGGTGAGACGTGGGGAGGGTGCCAGTTCTAACAACATTTTAAAATGCAGGCAGAAACAAACCTCATTAGACAAGTATTTAGTGAGAAATAGGTACAGTGAGTCTTAAGCAGGTTGTAGCGGTGCAAAGAGACAGAAAAGAGAAAGAACCCCAGAAGGAGAGTTACATGACGTTTTTATGGAAGGTGACTCCCCTTCCAAACAATAATAACCCTCCTACTCTCCACGTTTCTCACCACCTTTCACTTATGCCATCAGCTCTCCTCAGCACAGGTAAAGTACAGTTAAGTTTTCATTTATTGTTTTTTATTGTGTTTATAGTTTTTGTGGTTGACTTTATGCATGTAAGTATTATTATAAAGGTATAAATAAGCATATTTTTTACTTAAAATGCTTCATAATGCGTAATTTTTGGAGATCTGTAACGGATTAATTTAATTTACAGTATTTCTGATGGGAAAAATTGATTCGGTTTTCGAACAGCCTTCTGGAACGGATTAAGTTCGAGAACTGAGGTACCACTGTATAATGTTGGAGTGTACGTACTTTGTGTTCTTCGTATATTCTGGTTAAGAAGTTAGCACACAGGATCACCTATAAAAGTTGTAATGTTTTCAAATGAGACCCAGAACTCGAGCGCTTTCTAATAGTTGACTGTCATAAAACATGCTTCTTTATTTACTACTAATAACCTAAAATACATTTGATCATATACGTACGTTATTCTTTTGGTACAAATAAGTAGAAATATATCGGGAGTTTTTCAAATATTTTTGTTATCGTTATTTAAATATTTTGTGTTCAGTCCGATATTTTTTAGAAAATATTGACACTCGATAAGACTCTTCGTGTGTCGTTAGGGTTAACGTGGGATAAGACTCTTCGTGTGTCGTTAGGGTTAACGTGGGATAAGACTCTTCGTGTGTCGTGAGGGTTAACGTGGTAGGGCTGTAATTTCGGGAATTGATGATTTGTGGCCTGTTGCTCATTAACACTTTACAAACTTTGCGGTCATGAGTTGCGTCATAACAATGACGATCGAATCCCAATATTTGATCAGACAAGAGTATTCCAAGGGTTGGCGGTGGGCGCTATTGATTAGTTGTCACCCCTTTAGTCTATTAATTAAATTTGGTATGGCTACGCGCAGTTAGCGCTTTGAGTAGATTTCTCTAAAATGCTGAAATAAACCAACCGCTAAAGCGTTTTTGTTTGGAACGACGCCAGACAGCTTCAGGTTACATTTAACAGAATCTTATCAGCTGTTGCTTTCAGCATGTGAAACTTATTCGATATCAAACAACTGCAAATTATAATGATAACACCATGATATGATTAATTTTAACAACAGGATATGAATGTGTTAATAGCTTTAACAACATGACATAAATGTGGTAATAGTTATTTTAACAGCATGATATTAATGTGTTAATTACAATATTAACATCATAATATGTGTTGTACTAACAGTTTTAACAGTATGATATAGGTATGTTAATAGTAATTTTCATAACGTGATACAAGCGTGGTAGTCGCTATTTTAATAGCATGATGTTAATGAATTATGACAATTTTAACAGCATGATATGAGATAATCACACATGGTCATTTGGTAATACAGACTTTGCAGTTGAGCCAATGATCAGAACACACTTATCAATAGGATCTATAACCATTTCTGACATGTCAATGTGGCCTAATGAGGATGTATAACCATTTCTGACATGTCAATGTGGCCTAATGAGGATGTATAACCATTTCTGACATGTCAATGCCTAATGAGGATCTATAACCATTTCTGACATGTCAATGTGGCCTAATGAGGATGTATAACCATTTCTGACATGTCAATGTGGCCTAATGAGGATGTATAACCATTTCTGACATGTCAATGTGGCCTAATGAGGATGTATAACCATTTCTGACATGTCAATGTGGCCTAATGAGGATGTATAACCATTTCTGACATGTCAATGTGGCCTAATGAGGATGTATAACCATTTCTGACATGTCAATGTGGCCTAATGAGGATGTATAACCATTTCTGACATGTCAATGTGGCCTAATGAGGATGTATAACCATTTATGACATGTCAATGTGGCCTAATGAGGAAGTATAACCATTTATGACATGTCAATGTGGCGTAATGAGGATGTATAACCATTTATGACATGTCAATGAGTGAGTCAACAAGTTCCTGGAATATTATCCCTCACCTCTCCGTCAGAATTTCTTTCCTACTTGGAAGAGAATCACATGGTGCTAAACATTGCCCTATATTACGTATTAGGTTCAAATCCTGTGTGGCTTTCATAGTGTCCTATCGTAACTTATAAAGGTCATTATGGCCCAGACCAGAATGCCATCATCACCATACGTGTGTCCCGCCAAATATTTCACACCGCATCATAAATCGTGATTTGTAAATACTTGATATCTATAAATTATCAGTTCAATCTTAAAAAAAAATGAATAACTTCAAAAATACTATTAGGGAAGTACCTGTGTAGGGATGGTTTGGGTTTATTCACTAAAATAGTATTTTGAATATTTTAAGAGGCCGTCAGAACTCTACAACACTACAGAGTTGCCTTTTCTAACAATATCTGTGTAAGAAGTTCTAGAAATGTCCGCAAATATCACAGAAAAAGTTTGAATTTCTTGTTGATACTTTTCATTACATAACTCAAAACCAGTGGTATGAACCGAGTTCACTGACTGACATAGTTTCAAAGTAGAGCATCTGCTTTTATAAATATTAACTAGTAGTAATTAAAAGTCACATTTCTAGTGTAAACCATGTTATCTGTAAGAAAGTACAGTGTAAAACAGGGATTACTAGCCAATAACAGATAAACATTACAGTTGAATCCTCATTGTATTTGTTACCAACCTTCCAGTGTCTATTGAGACACTGCAATCAAATAAAACAAGTTAATGTAGGGATGGCTAATATCAGTGTAAACAGGTATGACATTTATATCCCAATATATACTCTTCAAAAAAAGAAACGCAAAAGACAAAATTTGAGACATATTGTTAACAAGTTTATTCCGGGTAGTTCTGTATGACATGTGTGAAACATTGCACATTCACTGCTGAACATCCAAAGTCTGCAAAGGCGAAGTCCACGCTCACTAGTTGACGTTTAACGTCACTCAACGTCAATAACGAGTATGCCCCCCCCCGTGAGCATTAATAACTGCTTGGCATCTCCTGCCCATGGAAGCGATGAGATGACGAATCACATCCTGTGGAATGGCTGTCTACTCAGCCTGCAAAGATGCTGCAAGCTGAGGTAGAGTCTGCGGTTGAGGTTATCGCCGTCTTAGACGTCGGTCTAACTCGTCCCAAAGATGTTCGATGGGGTTTAAATCTGGTGATTTGGAGGGCCAGGGAAGAACGTTGACGTTGTGGTGTCTCAAGAAGACAGTGGTGAGTCGGGCTGTGTGAGGACGGGCGTTGTCATGTTGAAAAACTTTGTTGACGTTCACCATGATGGGTTGCACATGGGGCTTAAGAATCTCGTCGACGGTTGCGTACGGTCTGATCGGAAATCCTACGCAGCTTTGGTATGGTTGAGGCAGTAGACGTCGCAGTGATTGTTCTATTCCGAAAGTGACGTAACCGGATGTAGCGATCTTGTGCGGGCGTGGTCACATGAGCTCTGCCAGATTGTGGACGGTCACAAGTTGATCCATGTTGTTGGTGACGATTCCATAGCCTTGTGATGGTGCTTGGGTGGACATTCACAGCTCTGGCAACATCTGATCGAGATTCGCCTGCTTCCAAGGACCAATGGCGTTGTTGCGTTGTGCTTCAGTCAGTCTTGGCGTAACTGTATTGCGTGTCGGTGGCTTAACACTGAGCAATGGAAACCGAGAACCCGTCACTTTTATAGGGATTTTGCACATGTTGCAGGTGCAGAACATGCAGATCTCTCAAACAAATTTATTGGACAAGAATGCGTTTTGGCAAAAAATCCGATGTTTTCCTCCGTTTTCAAAGTGCACAACATTTATTGTCATTTTGGTCTGACAATCAGTGCCTTAACACGTGTAACATCACATACTCTGAGCTTGTAACGTTATTACATATATTTCTCTTTAAAATAACAAAAATATCCCTTTTACATTTCTTGTTTTGAAGAGTATATATAACACGCAAGAGTTAACGTATAGAAATATTCAATGACAGTCGAGTTTAAATTATTCCGTTTTTGTCTGTTAACATTCTACTACACTGTGTGCCATCTTGTTTGCATTTACTCCTTATTGTATCAATTATTATGTAGCTAAGATTCATGTTATTACACACAAATGTTAAATATACCTGATCTTTCACATCCCCCAAAGAAAAAACAACTGGGTTATGTCACGGAGACGTGTTGGTCCATTCCTACTAATCCAAGGGCCCGGCATGGCCAAGTGTGTTGAGGCGTAATCCAAGGGTCGCGGGTTCGAATCCCGGTCGCACCAAACATGCTCGCCCTTTCAGCCGTGGGGGCGTTATAATGTGACGGTCAATCCCATTATTCGTTGGTAAAATAGTAGCCCAAAAGTTGACGGTGGGTGGTGATGACTAGCTGCCTTCCCTCTAGTCTTACACTGCTAAATTATGAACGGCTAGCGCAGATAGCCCTCGAGTAGCTTTGCGCGAAATTCAAAAACAAACAAACAAATACTAATCCATCTGTCTAGAAATATGTTACTTTCCCACAACAAATCTGCAAGAGATCGGAAGAAAAGTATTTTATTTTACTCGTTCGTCAAGTTAAGTAAAAATTGTCGGTTTTCTATCTATAAACTACTGTTTAAAATGGGTCAGATAGTTTATGAACACCCTCTACACCAGGGGTGGGCAACTTATTTTTCATAGTGGCCACAATTGTGCCTAATGAAAACAACGTTGGCCATACTATTAAAAACACAAAATTGAAAGATGTTAGTTTAATCTAAATAATTACATTTCAACTAACCTTCAATGTGAAAATTGTTGGGAGTTTTCATCAACAAGTTTCGTGAAATTTAGCTTAATATCTCTCAATAAGCATCTTAGCTCTGCCTCTAAATTTATGTCAGTGAGCCAAGATCTTTATGTAGATTTGACAATCTAGCGTAGAAATATTGACTCACACACCCATGTGGATTCGAATTTGGAAAATGATTTTGAAATTGCTATCTTTAAATTTGGAAGACTCATTTATCAGAACAGTGAACCACATCTCTCTAATAGAACATTTTTGTTTACCTTTTATGTGTTCTATACTTTGCAGGGTAAGCATATCATCTTCAAATCCAACGACAAAAAAAATGTAATTTCCTTACTGATATTTCCTAAGTCAAATTGAAATGGATTATGCAAAAATTCAAATATTAATTTCAAATTTTTTAATTTGGAAAAACGTGATTCAAATTTTTAAGATTTTTGATCCAGTTTACACAGAGATCATCTTCAGCATCAGATAAATCACAGTCATTATTTTATAGAAAAGTATTCAACTCTGCAAAATTCATCAAATCATTCTTTGTAATTGTTCCACAAGGAGATTTAGCTTTAATTGAAATGTATAAATAAACTGTGATTGCTCACTTATTATTTTACCTCTTCCCTAAAGCTTTGTATTCAAATTATTCAAATGAGCCATCATGTCACCATGACAAAGTTTCACTTTCAGGGAAATTTTCAATCTTACCTTTTTCAACAAGATACTCTTCTATTTGAGGAAATAAGGAAGTGAATCGTTCCAAGACGTTTGCTCTATGTAACCATCTTACATCTGCAAAATCAATAAGGTCATCAAATGTACAGTCAATGCTTTTCTTCAAAGACTTAACAAACTGTTGATGGATGAGAGAACTTCCACTTCTAATATAATTCACAATTTTTACAATAATGTCCATCATACTTTTCAAGTCATCACTTTTAGACATCTGAGCACATAAATTTTCATGATACAAAATACAATGGAAAGATGGTAGCGTGGACTTCACATTACTTTGAATTAAATGCTGCCTTAGAAGAGAAACAAATCCTAATTTCTCCCCAGTCATTGCAGGAGCGTTATTTGTTGTGACAGAAACCAGTTCTTTGTGACAGAAACCGGTTCTTTTTTAAAGTCCAGATTGAATTACTTTGACATTTCAATATATTTTTCAAAGATGTTTTTTCCACATGTTTGATCTCGTAATCCACAAAGGCCAACCACTTCTTCACTTACTTGAAGAACTGAAGTTACATATTGAACCCAAAATATCAACTGTGCAGTGTCACTAACATCTGTTGACTCATCTAGTATTAAAGAAAAATACAAACAGTCTTTTAGTTGTTCAAACAACTGATTTTCTGTGTCTTTCTCTAACTAACAGTCTACAGACAATTGTTCTTCGACTTAATTGAAAATTATTTATCTTTTGAAGAATATTTTATTTTTGAATCACAATTCACCAACAGAGTTTCTATGATCACAATCAATATTTCTTTTACTAGTTCAGCATCAGAAAATTTATTTTTTTGAGTTAGAAACCAAGATACTTTATAGCTGGCTAACGTAACTAGTTCTATCAATGGTAAAAATCCTTTTAGGCTTCCCTTTTACTCGTGAAGTTGTGCTTTCAGACGGCTAACTTCATTCATATGATTCTTTGCTATCAACTGGAAAGTTTACATCAAATTTATTGTGAAAATGGTTAAAGTGTTGCTTAAAGTTGTATACTTTATTCTTAAAAACATTGTTACACAAAAGACACGCAGGTTTATTATTTGCTTCAATCATTGCAAATTTCAACTTTCATGAAATTCTCATTTCACGTTTTTCCAGTCACGAGTCACTCTCTTCTCGTCAGTAATGCCAAAATTAATTAAATTGTCTTTATTTTCTGAGTGTTCACCAGCATCTGGATTCTTACATTTTCAAATTATCCACTTATCCATACTATGGAATTAAAAACAAAATATATTTAAACACTTGAAAGTTGCACAATAAAAATATGTTTGCAAGCACATGTGAAACAACGCACACTGGATAACAAACATCTAAACCAGACTGACATTACAAAATGGGTGGAGTCTGTGGCAGCGATGAAGCGTGCGACATTAGCGATGACATGAGGCAGTGTTGATTACCAAACTTGCAATAAAAAAATAAATGATGGAAAAGTTGATTCCTAAACTTGAGCTGACCACTATTGTGCTGTCCACTGACCACATGTGGCCAGGGCCGATGGAGTTCTCCCACCCATGCTCTACAACGTTAGCCACTCGAGTTTCAATCGAGATATATTATCTTGACACCATTGAAGCATGCTTCTGTCGTCATCTGACATAAAGGCCAATCTTATGGAACCAGTTTCGTACCTTTCATTATCCTCCAGGACCAGCTGAAGTCCAGCTGATGCTTAGAAATCTTCTTACATCGTTTTCGACACTTCTACGATGTATACAAAAGTTTGATACATAACACTTACTAACGTGGTGTTCTCACTTTACTAAACGTGTACTGTGTATACAGAAGTTTGATACATAACACTTACTAACGTGGTGTTCTCACTTTACTAAACGTGTACTGTGTATACAGAAGTTTGATACATAACACTTACTGACGTGGTGTTCTCACTTTACTAAACGTGTACTGTGTATACAGAAGTTTGATACATAACACTTACTGACGTGGTGTTCTCACTTTACTAAACGTGTTGTGTATACAGAAGTTTGATACATAACACTTACTGACGTGGTGTTCTCACTTTACTAAACTTGTACTGTGTATACAGAAGTTTGATACATAACACTTACTGACGTGGTGTTCTCACTTTACTAAACTTGTTGTGTATACAGAAGTTTGATACATAACACTTACTGACGTGGTGTTCTCACTTTACTAAACGTGTACTGTGTATACAGAAGTTTGATACATAACACTTACTGACGTGGTGTTCTCACTTTACTAAACTTGTTGTGTATACAGAAGTTTGATACATAACACTTACTGACGTGGTGTTCTCACTTTACTAAACTTGTACTGTGTATACAGAAGTTTGATACATAACACTTACTGACGTGGTGTTCTCACTTTACTAAACTTGTTGTGTATACAGAAGTTTGATACATAACACTTACTAACGTGGTGTTCTCACTTTACTAAACTTGTACTGTGGATACAGATGTTTGATACATAACACTTACTAACGTGGTGTTCTCACTTTACTAAACTTGTACTGTGTATACAGAAGTTTGATTTTTACTAAACTTGTACTGTGTATACAGAAGTTTGATACATAACACTTACTAACGTGGTGTTCACACTTTACTAAACGTGTACTGTGTATACAGAAGTTTGATACATAACACTTACTAACGTGGTGTTCTCACTTTACTAAACTTGTACTGTGTATACAGAAGTTTGATACATAACACTTACTAACGTGGTGTTCTCACTTTACTAAACATGTGTATAAAGAAGTTTGATGCTAACACTTACTAACGTGGTGTTCTCATACTAAACATGTACTGTGTATAAAGAAGTTTGATACATAACACTTACTAACGTGGTGTTCTCACTTTACTAAACATGTACTGTGTATACAGAAGTTTGATACATAACACTTACTGACGTGGTGTTCACACTTTACTAAACTTGTACTGTGTATAAAGAGGTTTGATACATAACACTTACTAACGTGGTGTTCACACTTTACTAAACTTGTACTGTGTATAAAGAAGTTTGATACATAACACGTCGAAGGATATTGTTTAAGATATGTAATCGATGTAAAATTAACACATTAGCTCATGCTCAGCCAGCCTTAACGTCCTTACAGTAATGCATGTGCTTACTTTTGTGAGGAAGAATTGCTGCCTGCTGGTACAGACTAATAAAACTTAAAAATTCGTGGTTTTGGCAGCGGAAATGGGTCAGAAGAGAAATTATTTATTTTTGGGAAGACGGGAGCACGCTGTTCAGTAAAGTTTGTCACCCAGGTAGTAATATAGAGAGCGTGGAAGGCTCCCAAGGTCGGTTGTGGTGTTTTTAATACAAACCTTTTTTTCTCGTCGGTTATCTTACACAGCACAGAATCGTTTAAGTGCTGTGGTTTCGCCTATATTTAGCAGGTCCAGTTTGGCTTTCTGCCATAAGGTTAAAACATGGAATATTTTGTCTGGTCCACAGCAACAGTTGATTTAGCTGAAGAAAATTTAGTGAAGTTACTTACCTTGACTGTAATCAACCCATTCGTGTTACTGTAACCTATACATATGATCCAGCTAAATATTATATTTATATCGAGTTACAGAGAGTTTCTATAACCTGTACGTTTGATTTAACTATATATTATATTTATATCGAGTTATCGAGAGTTTCTATAACCTGTACCTTTGATTTAACTATATATTATATTTATATCTTAAGAGTTTCTATAACCTGTATTTGATTTAACTATATTATATTTATATCGAGTTACCGAGAGTTTCTATAACCTGACGTTTGACAACTAGATATTTCTTACCGAGAGTTTCTAACCTGTACGTTTGACTTAACTGTATATTATATTTATATCGAGTTACCGAGAGCTTCTATAACCTGTACCTTTGATTTAACTGTATATTATATTTATATCGAGTTACCGAGAGTTTCTATAACCTGTACCTTTGATTTAACTGTATATTATATTTATATCGAGTTACCGAGAGCTTCTATAACCTGTACCTTTGATTTAACTGTATATTATATTTATATCGAGTTACCGAGAGCTTCTATAACCTGTACCTTTGATTTAACTGTATATTATATTTATATCGAGTTACCGAGAGCTTCTATAACCTGTACCTTTGATTTAACTGTATATTATATTTATATCGAGTTACCGAGAGCTTCTATAACCTGTACCTTTGATTTAACTGTATATTATATTTATATCGAGTTACCGAGAGCTTCTATAACCTGTACCTTTGATTTAACTGTATATTATATTTATATCGAGTTACCGAGAGTTTCTATAACCTATACCTTTGATTTAACTGTATATTATATTTATATCGAGTTTCCGAGAGTTTCTATAACCTGTACATTTGATTTAACTATATATTAGACTTACGGTAAGATGTGTGGATATTTATTACATAATAACAAGCCACACTGAGTTACGTCCAAATGTCTCAATATTTACACGTCATAACAAGCCACGCTGACTTACGGTCAAATGTCTCAATATTTATTACATAATAACAAGCCACACTGACTTACGGTCAAATGTCTCAATATTTATTACATAACAACAAGCCACACTGACTTACGGTCAAATGTCTCAATATTTATACGTCATAACAAGCCACACAGACTTACGGTCAAATGTCTCAATATTTATACGTCATAACAAGCCACACTGACTTACCGTTAAATCTCATCAAGAAAACACGTACATGGTGAAGGTGGTGTGTGGGAACCTTTAGTAATGAGCTATTTACAGTCAGAACTGGGTATGAAGTCTTCCCCCGACCTATTTTTGTGGCTCTATATCATACAGTAGATTTGCTGTCGTTCTAACTTGGCTGGAAAAAGTCGATATAATAAAAACAGCTCGTTTTATTCGGCAACCGAGTCATTAAAAATATTTATTTTAATGTTCAGAGTCAACCTGTGACTGTGTCTCTATCAGAAAGTGCGATTTATCTCAGTCTATATGATATTATCTTATAATGTAGATAGTTTATCTTAATGAACTAGTATGACAGGAAGATACTACATTTCTAATTTAGATAGTTTATCATAATGAACTAGTATGACAGGAAGATACTACATTTCTAATTTAGATAGTTTATCATAATGAATTAGTATGACAGGAAGATACTACATTTCTAATGCAGATAGTTTATCTTAATGAACTAGTATGACAGGAAGATACTACATTTCTAATGTAGATAGTTTATCATAATGAACTAGTATGACAGGAAGATACTACATTTCTAATGTAGATAGTTTATCATAATGAACTAGTATGACAGGAAGATACTACATTTCTAATGTAGATAGTTTATCTTAATGAACTAGTATGACAGGAAGATACTACATTTCTAATGCAGGTAGTTTATCTTAATGAACTGGTATGACAGGAAGATACTACATTATAATATAGATAGCTTATCATGATGAACTGGTATGACAGGAAGATACTACATTATAATGTAGATAGTTTATCTTAATGAACTAGTATGACAGGAAGATACTACATTTCTAATGTAGATAGTTCATCATAATGAACTAGTATGACAGGAAGATACTACATTTCTAATATAGATAGTTTATCTTAATGAACTAGTATGACAGGAAGATACTACATTTCTAATGTAGATAGTTCATCATAATGAACTAGTATGACAGGAAGATACTACATTTCTAATGTAGATAGTTCATCATAATGAACTAGTATGACAGGAAGATACTACATTTCTAATGTAGATAGTTTATCTTAATGAACTAGTATGACAGGAAGATACTACATTTCTAATGTAGGTAGTTTATCTTAATAAACTAGTATGACAGGAAGATACTACATTTCTAATGTAGATAGTTTATCTTAATGAACTAGTATGACAGGAAGATACTACATTTCTAATGTAGATAGTTTATCTTAATGAACTAGTATGACAGGAAGATACTACATTTCTAATGTAGATAGTTTATCTTAATGAACTAGTATGACAGGAAGATACTACATTTCTAATGTAGGTAGTTTATCATAATGAACTGGTATGACAGGAAGATACTACATTATAATATAGATAGTTTATCATAATGAACTGGTATGACAGGAAGATACTACATTATAATGTAGATAGTTTATCTTAATGAACTAGTATGACAGGAAGATACTACATTTCTAATGTAGATAGTTCATCATAATGAACTAGTATGACAGGAAGATACTACATTTCTAATGTAGATAGTTTATCTTAATGAACTAGTATGACAGGAAGATACTACATTTCTAATGCAGGTAGTTTATCTTAATGAACTGGTATGACAGGAAGATACTACATTATAATATATATAGTTTATCATGATGAACTGGTATGACAGGAAGATACTACATTATAATGTAGATAGTTTATCTTAATGAACTAGTATGACAGCAAGATACTACATTTCTAATGTAGATAGTTCATCATAATGAACTAG
Organism: Tachypleus tridentatus; assembly: GCF_004210375.1. Lineage (NCBI taxonomy): Eukaryota > Metazoa > Arthropoda > Merostomata > Xiphosura > Limulidae > Tachypleus > Tachypleus tridentatus. Next base: position 7,174,416 of record NC_134833.1, on the reverse strand, counting down.
TATGACAGGAAGATACTACATTTCTAATGTAGATAGTTTATCTTAATGAACTAGTATGACAGGAAGATACTACATTTCTAATGTAGATAGTTTATCATAATGAACTAGTATGACAGGAAGATACTACATTTCTAATGTAGATAGTTTATCATAATGAACTAGTATGACAGGAAGATACTACATTTCTAATGTAGATAGTTCATCATAATGAACTAGTATGACAGGAAGATACTACATTTCTAATGTAGATAGTTTATCTTAATGAACTAGTATGACAGGAAGATACTACATTTCTAATGTAGATAGTTTATCTTAATGAACTAGTATGACAGGAAGATACTACATTTCTAATGTAGATAGTTTATCTTAATGAACTAGTATGACAGGAAGATACTACATTTCTAATGTAGATAGTTTATCTTAATGAACTAGTATGACAGGAAGATACTACATTTCTAATGTAGATAGTTTATCTTAATGAACTGGTATGACAGGAAGATACTACATTATAATGTAGATAGTTTATCTTAATGAACTAGTATGACAGCAAGATACTACATTTCTAATGTAGATAGTTCATCATAATGAACTAGTATGACAGGAAGATACTACATTTCTAATATAGATAGTTTATCTTAATGAACTAGTATGACAGGAAGATACTACATTTCTAATGTAGATAGTTCATCATAATGAACTAGTATGACAGGAAGATACTACATTTCTAATGTAGATAGTTCATCATAATGAACTAGTATGACAGGAAGATACTACATTTCTAATGTAGATAGTTCATCATAATGAACTAGTATGACAGGAAGATACTACATTTCTAATGTAGATAGTTTATCTTAATGAACTAGTATGACAGGAAGATACTACATTTCTAATGTAGGTAGTTTATCTTAATAAACTAGTATGACAGGAAGATACTACATTTCTAATGTAGATAGTTTATCTTAATGAACTAGTATGACAGGAAGATACTACATTTCTAATGTAGATAGTTTATCTTAATGAACTAGTATGACAGGAAGATACTACATTTCTAATGTAGATAGTTTATCTTAATGAACTAGTATGACAGGAAGATACTACATTTCTAATGTAGGTAGTTTATCTTAATGAACTGGTATGACAGGAAGATACTACATTATAATATAGATAGTTTATCATAATGAACTGGTATGACAGGAAGATACTACATTATAATGTAGATAGTTTATCTTAATGAACTGGTATGACAGGAAGATACTACATTTCTAATGTAGATAGTTCATCATAATGAACTAGTATGACAGGAAGATACTACATTTCTAATATAGATAGTTTATCTTAATGAACTAGTATGACAGGAAGATACTACATTTCTAATGTAGGTAGTTTATCTTAATGAACTAGTATGACTGGAAGATACTACATTTCTAATGTAGATAGTTTATCTTAATGAACTAGTATGACTGGAAGATACTACATTTCTAATGTAGATAGTTTATCATAATGAACTAGTATGACAGGAAGATACTACATTTCTAATGTAGGTAGTTTATCTTAATGAACTAGTATTACAAGAAGATACTACATTTCTAATGTAGATAGTTCATCATAATGAACTAGTATTACAGGAAGATACTACATTTCTAATGTAGGTAGTTTATCTTAATGAACTAGTATTACAGGAAGATACTACATTTCTAATGTAGATAGTTCATCATAATGAACTAGTATGACAGGAAGATACTACATTTCTAATGTAGATAGTTTATCTTAATGAACTAGTATTACAGGAAGATACTACATTTCTAATGTAGATAGTTTATCTTAATGAACTAGTATTACAGGAAGATACTACATTTCTAATGTAGATAGTTTATCTCAATGAACTAGTATTACAGGAAGATACTACATTTCTAATGTAGATAGTTCATCATAATGAACTAGTATTACAGGAAGATACTACATTTCTAATGTAGATAGTTTATCTCAATGAACTAGTATTACAGGAAGATACTACATTTCTAATGTAGATAGTTCATCATAATGAACTAGTATGACAGGAAGATACTACATTTCTAATGTAGATAGTTTATCATAATGAACTAGTATGACAGGAAGATACTACATTTCTAATGTAGATAGTTCATCATAATGAACTAGTATGACAGGAAGATACTACATTTCCAATGTAGATAGTTCATCATAATGAACTAGTATGACAGGAAGATACTACATTGCGGTCAGATAGATCTTAAACACGTTTCGTGGATTATGACATGTAAAAATAACATCACACTCAGTATATGTAAGACAAGCTGTGACTTCAGATTTTTTTAACAGGATATTTGTGGCTTGAAGAGTTATCTTCCAAGATCTACGAAACGTCTGACTGAGACAATGGATGCTCAGAGAATAAGGACCTTGTAACTAAGAAAAAGTGGTATGTGGTATTAACCTATGTTTTGGGACATACTAACTGTTCCAAAGTACATTACAAGAGCACACAGTATTGATAGCGTGTCTGATTCTTAACTCCAGTAATTATCTCTAATATGTAGAAACCCACAAAGATCAGTGGTTCTGTAAACCATGAATTAGGACACTGTTGGACAATGTTAGTTTAAGACATAAAGAAAGTTACTTGACTAGTAATGAAAGGTTTCTTTAGCTGATAATTAGATGAATCCATATTTTGGCATCATAATTACCATGGTCTTGACTATTTAGTGTTAAGTTCCTCACAGTAACGGTCATAAGGAACATTTTCAAAACTTTGAACTTGACACACATTCTTGGCATAAACTTACTTTGAAAACGTAGAAGCTAAACAACTTGATGAGATGATTATATTCTTACAACTCATCTTTGGAGATAACTACTGAAGTTTAAGTTGAACTAAGTTTGTTTATTGAATCGAAAAGAATGAACTCGTGCACCACTTTACGTAATTCTTGTGTAAACATATATTTCTATTTAATGAAGATTTTTAAACGTTATTTCTGGTCCAGTTGAGATATTATACGAGAGTGTTATTAAACAAAATATTTTGTCGTTGGGTGAGTCCCTTTGGATTATTTGGCAAAAATAATGTCAAGTCTTGTCCATGTACAGATAACAAATTAATTTATTTCTTAAATAACGTTTGTTACAGGTTACGTTCACTGGTAGCCAAAGTTTACGAACGATGTTACAACAGATATTCCGAAAGTTATGTTTGTCCCACTTGAAAATACACTTACTTCAACGATATCCCTGCTGGGCAGGTCATTGTTTAGCTTACTAATTTAGTTGTTATCTAGCTCACTAACTAAAACTGAATGGAATAACTCATGAATTACTGAATAAGTCACTGTGATGTTTTTATCCCATTACTCGTTTCTTTACTTACTACATGAAGCTTCTTAATGTTCCATCATCATGGCAGCGTTGCAAGATGTAGATTACAAGAAACTGTTAATCTAAATTTACAGCGTTATTATAGAGTGAGCGATTAACATCGCGTCTAAAAGGAAACCTGATAGCATATATTTCAAAAAATCTTATTGGTTCGGTAAAGGTCTGTTCCGAATAATAAGGTTGCGATCCTAAAGCTAATGTTGGTTATTATCGAGTGTCACTTTCTTATTTGGTGTGTTTAAAGAAAGGCCATCATGACTAATAAAACATTTCTAAAGTGTGAAAAAAGTGCAGCTAACAAAATGGATGAGTGTGCACTTAAACGAATGTAATCAAAATTGGCGAGAAAACTGATAGGTATATTTATAGCATTGATAAGAATCTTACAGAAAATATTCATTCATTAATTGCTTAACGGTTAATGTTAAGTTCCTCTATAACTGTTGCCATCATACGCGGTTAATGTTAAGTTCCTGTACAAATGTTATCATCATACGTGGATAATGTTGAGTTCCTCTGCAGCTGTTACCATCATACGTGGATAATGTTGAGTTCCTCTGTAGCTGTTACCATCATACGTGGATAATGTTGAGTTCCTTTGTAGCTGTTACTATTTGCTGCACCTTACTTTGTTCAGAAGTAACAGCTATAGGGGTGTAACGTTTTTTATTTCAGTAAAGTGTTTTTACGGTTATAATATCTGCTAAATAATTCCACTTTTTACCATATCTGTTCATTGGACATATAATGTCACCTCTGGTTGATATAGCTTTACCAATAAAGAAATATAGTTACGACAGGTAGTAGATGAGACGTCGAGGTTTAACGGCGATCAATGTGAAAACAAGAAGAACGACTCAATATTGGCAGGACATGCTTAATAGAACCCAAAACGTAACCCGAGTAAAGCGATGTGGATTTATTAAAGGAAATGGATTGAGCTCAGCTAAAGATTTCATGGCCAGAAGTTGCTAGCTTCTAAAGACTGTTGGAGACCCTTGTAGTGTTGCTAGTTTCTAAAGACTGTTGGAGACCCTTGTAGTGTTGCTAGTTTCTAAAGACTGTTGGAGACCCTTGTAGTGTTGCTAGTTTCTAAAGACTGTTGGAGACCCTTGTAGTGTTGCTAGTTTCTAAAGACTGTTGGAGACCCTTGTAGTGTTGCTAGTTTCTAAAGACTGTTGGAGACCCTTGTAGTGTTGCTAGTTTCTAAAGACTGTTGGAGACCCTTGTAGTGTTGCTAGTTTCTAAAGACTGTTGGAGACCCTTGTAGTGTTGCTAGTTTCTAAAGACTGTTGGAGACCCTTGTAGTGTTGCTAGTTTCTAAAGACTGTTGGAGACCCTAGTGTCGCTAGCTTCTAAAGACTGTTGGAGACCCTTGTAGTGTCGCTAGTTTCTAAAGACTGTTGGAGACCCTTGTAGTGTCGCTAGTTTCTAAAGACTGTTGGAGACCCTTGTAGTGTCGCTAGTTTCTAAAGACTGTTGGAGACCCTTGTAGTGTCGCTAGTTTCTAAAGACTGTTGGAGACCCTTGTAGTGTTGCTAGCTTCTAAAGACTGTTGGAGACCCTTGTAGTGTTGCTAGTTTCTAAAGACTGTTGGAGACCCTTGTAGTGTTGCTAGCTTCTAAAGACTGTTGGAGACCCTTGTAGTGTTGCTAGCTTCTAAAGACTGTTGGAGACCCTTGTAGTGTTGCTAGCTTCTAAGACTGTTGGAGACCCTTGTAGTGTTGCTAGCTTCTAAAGACTGTTGGAGACCCTTGTAGTGTTGCTAGCTTCTAAAGACTGTTGGAGACCCTTGTAGTGTTGCTAGCTTCTAAAGACTGTTGGAGACCCTTGTAGTGTTGCTAGCTTCTAAAGACTGTTGGAGACCCTTGTAGTGTTGCTAGCTTCTAAAGACTGTTGGAGACCCTTGTAGTGTTGCTAGCTTCTAAAGACTGTTGGAGACCCTTGTAGTGTTGCTAGCTTCTAAAGACTGTTGGAGACCCTTGTAGTGTTGCTAGCTTCTAAAGACTGTTGGAGACCCATGTAGTGTTGCTAGCTTCTAAAGACTGTTGGAGACCCTTGTAGTGTTGGTGGCTTCTAAAGACTGTTGGAGACCCTTGTAGTGTTGCTAGCTTCTAAAGACTGTTGGAGACCCTTGTAGTGTTGCTAGCTTCTAAAGACTGTTGGAGACCCTTGTAGTGTTGCTAGCTTCTAAAGACTGTTGGAGACCCTTGTAGTGTTGCTAGCTTCTAAAGACTGTTGGAGACCCTTGTAGTGTTGCTAGCTTCTAAAGACTGTTGGAGACCCTTGTAGTTTTAATAATCACGTTATATTCTGCACTACCCCAGCGGCATGTTTGTGGACTCATCCTGCTAGAAACCGTGTTTTGATATCTGTGATGGGCAGAGCACAGATATCCCATTGTGTAGTTATGTGCTTAACTCCAAACAAACAGAAATCATTTTGTTGAATGTTTGCTCGTAATATTATTCCTGGGTGTAACACAGTTTATAAGCCACCAATTTTTTATAAAGAGTTGTAGAGTGCGTGTTTCCTTATCTGCTGTGTCACCGAGGAGAATCGAAACCATGAGTTTAGCGTTATTAGTCCGACGACTTACTGCTGTCTAATCTGGCAAGTTATACATGTGTATACTGACGTTTCTTCTGTTGATGTAACATGATACTGGGGCTTTGCAGCAAACGTTGTAAACACGCTACTGGAGATGTGCGGTAAACACTGCAGTATGCTAAAACAGCTGTGCATTTTACATGAGCTACCTAGTGAACATAGCATGTTACAGGAGCTGTGTCTGTAAATATTGTGGCATGCTACATGCAGCAAACGTTGTACCATGCTGAGGTGGCTGTGTGGTAAGCATCGCAACATGCTACAGAAACCGTGCAGTAAAGGTAGCATGTTACAAGAGCTATGCAGTAATCGTAACTTATTACATGACCTTTTGGGAAAAGGTGTATCATGCTACACAGTAAATATTTTATAATTACAGTGGAGATTGAACAGTTGTGACGTCTTTGAATTACCCACGATACGAAGTTACCTTTTGTAAACCTGATTAGTTTATCAATCTTTTTAGTCTGTCTTCTGATTTCCAACACGAATCCTTCTTGATTTCATCGTAGCGTCTAGAGCTGAACTGTTTAGTTCTAATCACGAATATCATGTGTAATTCAGCTATGTTAAAAATATGTGTTTTGTTATTACTTTAAAAAATCGTAATTTCAGTTTTAAAGACCTGATACAGGTAAGTAAGTAGTTTAAGAAATACAAAAACCTCTTCTGTAAGTAACTTCAATACAGTTGTTTGGATATGTTAGTAGCAGCTTATAAATCACTTTCTACATTTATCGTTTGTTGTTGGTTTTTTTTTGGAATTTTACTTTTAAGTTCCTCGTTAGAGTTTAGAACCCCGTGGAGACGGTTTATCGAGTTTGACATCCGCGGTCAATGACTTTTCATCCTAAGAAGCCTCACATTGCACGTGCTGAAGGAAGCCCCCCAGTGGACCTAATGAGTTACTGGCTTGCTCAGCATACTTTCCTGTGTTGCTTTAGACTTGTAGTAAAGTTTTAATTTCACTTAGCGAAATGTTAGATCAGTTTATTTGGGGAGTTTCTATATAGGTAGTCAGTAAACTTACAAGTTGATTTATAATGTTTGTCTGTTCCATACTTTCTCGCAAAGTTATACAAGGGCTATTTGAGGATAGAAATCCGTGGTTCTGAGGTGCTAGACTAAGGGAAAACAGCTAGTTAACAGTACCAAACTTCGACTGGTGGAATACTTTCATATGATCGAATAGTAGAATTTTACTGCACTCTTGTGCACGATCCAAAGCGTTACCTCTTAGAGGTACTGATCATAAATCAGATCACAGTGCAAGCCACAATTTTTAACAATAGTTGCACGTTCTCGTATATATTATGAATATATAACTACTATTTTCATTACTATTTCATACTTTATTGTAATCTTCTGTAATGAAATCTTAACAAGATACAAGATATACCAAGTTAATTTTATCATTATAGCTGGAATAATTAATATTATATGGTTCTTAACACAGAAAATGTAAAACTTTACATATCTAACTTGTACATATTGTATTTGTATCTATACTTGACATATACAGTAAGAGAACCTAACTAGTTAGGACAATGGTGTGACCAAAACAGTGTTAGTTGTTCATGTACTTACGGTGTTGTAATTGTTTAAGTATTGCGTTGTGTTTATTCAAATAATTTCAATATAAACTGAACAAAATGGGTATAAAAATTTGAAATTGTGAAATAATTTCAACCTTGGATTATACTAGTGAAACCACAGTCAAATTTATCCCCCAGTTTTAAAGTATATAAATATTGTACGTCCGTATCAATGGAGGAAGGTTATTGGTTATACAAGAGCATGTAGTTCTTTTGGGTTTTTTTTTACACGTTCCGGTTTATTCAGTTGATAATGTTTGTAGTTTCTACTTCCATGTATTCCTGCTTAACCCTAGTATTTTTTCTTGTTTGTTATTTTTATTTCTTTAGAAAAAACTGCTCGTGTCTAAACGAAACTTGGCATGTGCAGTTTTTCACGTGTCGTACGAAACAATGCGTATTATTAAGTAAACGGTGTAGGTCGTCACTAGGTGGCGGTTTGAGCTTCATCATGAAACACCACTTTTTTACTCAACAAGCATCCCTTGTGTGACATACAGTCCTGCTTCTATTTTTTGATGAGGAATCAGTGTCACTATGGTTCGAGCCAAAAACCAAAATCCATCTCAGTTGACACATTTATGAATTAATTAACACTAATTTTCAGATGTTTGTTACTGGTTTTTATAAACATTACGAACACTACAACTTTTGTTGATGGTTTCAAAATGTAAATTCCAGCAGATTCTGAGTTTTTCAGATGGTTGTAGTGTAGGTTTTATTGTCTCGAGTGACGTATTTCTGTGTTTTTCAGATGATTGTAGTGTAGGTTTTATTGTCTCGAGTGACGTATTTCTGAGTTTTTCAGATGGTTGTAGTGTAGGTTTTATTGTCTCGAGTGACGTATTTCTGAGTTTTTCAGATGGTTGTAGTGTAGGTTGTATTGTCTCGAGTGACGTATTTCATGAAAATATTTTTGGTTAATGATGGTTCTTGTTCTTGACGAAAGAGTGTTTCAGATAGTCGCTTCTGTTGCTGTTGGTGAAAGAAACACTAATTACTGTTGTTTGTTTTTAATTTGAAGATCTCTTCTTGGGGAGGATGTAAAGGACGTTGTCCTCAATGAACAATAATAGTTTGAGTGTCACTGGTGGTCATCATCAGTAAGAAATGTGAATATTACCTTGTGGTTTTGGTCACTAGTTACCAAAATGAGTTTTCCTTTAGGCACAAGAAAGGAATCTTTGTGACCCCAGACGAAAAGTTCTGCAAAACAATTAAAGTTTAGTTTTCTCTGAGCTCTTATGAAAAAGTTCCTTATTTAGATGAAGGTTTGTTGAAATAGTGAAAGTTTGATTAAACACGTATATATAGCAATTTAGGTGGCATTATAAGTACAGCAAGCTTTACTTTTGTTCAGCCAAAACTGTGAAATAAAAGCTCAGATATTTCGAAAATGGTTTTACACTGGCGAGTTTTATGGCCGCCATTTCGTTTCGTAAAGATCTCTGCTACTAAGCGCTATCGTTCTTAATTATAATTCTGGTGAGGTGACAGGCTACCCTTATTCTGGTAAGGTGACAGGCTACCCTTATTCTGGTGAGGTGACAGGCTACCCTTATTCTGGTGAGGTGACAGGCTACCCTTATTCTGGTGAGGTGACAGGCTACCCTTGTTCTGGTGAGGTGACAGGCTACCCTTGTTCTGGTAAGGTGACAGGCTACCCTTGTTCTGGTGAGGTGACAGGCTACCCTTGTTCTGGTGAGGTGACAGGCTACCCTTGTTCTGGTGAGGTGACAGGCTACCCTTGTTCTGATGAAGTGACAGGCTACCCTTATTCTGGTAAGGTGACAGGTTGCTTTTACCAATTGTCAATATATCTTTATAGTATATGTGCTCATTATGGATAGGGTTGGTATAATAGTTGACAATTTCAATTACAGCCTCAAAAGTTATATTTTACCAAAGGTAGTCTCATGGTTAATGTTCGAGCTGCGGATCGAATGATCAGAGATATGAGATGTGTTGAAACAAAGTATGTTTACAGAACTGCGAATTGTTAACATGATTTTTCACCTAAACAAAACAATCCAAATAATATTCACTGTGGAAGTAAAAAAAATAAATACAATGATTTAATTTATTTCACAAACATTAAGTCAATCGGTTAAAACGGGTTTTAAACAGGCGAAATGTATGGCTGCCATTTTGTTTCATCAAGATATCTATTACTGACTACTACCATTCTCAATGATGGAACTATTATTTATTTGATGGAAACAATCCCCAAATATTTATTTCTTTGTAAAGCTCATTAAGTTCTGAGCTAACTCTAACTCTTCGTGTGTACATGTATGAGTGTAGGTATGTAAGCTAACCCTAACCCTTGCCGTGTATACACAGTAGAGAAGGTGTCTGAGCTAACTCTAACTCTTCGTGTGTACATGTATGAGTGTAGGTATGTAAGCTAACCCTAACCCTTGCCGTGTATACACAGGAGAGAAGGTGTCTGAGCTAACTCTTAACTCTTCGTGTGTACATCTATGAGTGTAGGTATGTAAGCTAACCCTAACCCTTGCCGTCTATACACAGGAGGGAAGGTGTCTGAGCTAACCTTAACTTTCCCATGTATAAAAATGAGTGAAGGTGTTTGAGCTAACCCTAACTTTTTCATGTATACAAATAAGTGAGATAACTGTAACTACGATGTTATCCTTCGTTTGGATCATTGCCAGATTTCACTACCAGAGAATAACGGACTACTTCCTCTTGCTCAGTTACATTTTTTTTAAAAGTAGTTTGTTTCGTTTTTAACGAGTTTTATCAGCATTTCGCCTTTTTCTTTCTAAGAACAATTAATGATCATGGGTATGCATATAGTGCAGTATGTGTGTATATAGAGAATAATAAAAGTGACAAAAGTACATAATCAGGATAATAAGATAAATACATCCTTAGATACGGACACCTAAATAACAAGGAAAGTTTTAATCAAAAATAGACAAACGGGACAAGTAAAGTGTTAAATACAAGGAAAATCTCAACTTGTTGTACATAGAGAGCACAAGGATATCCTGTACGTTCACACAGTTTTAACTTCTAGCACATACAACAGAACATATACTTTGGATGGTAAGTTACATACAACTCCGCAAATACGAGGGCGGGAAGTTTGTAAGATAAATAGCAGCGTGTTCTTACCAGTGCCAGGATATACTGAAAATAACTATAAACTAGAACACTTTCTGTAGCTGTGTGAAAGTTAGATCTTAACGACTAGAACTTCTGTAAAAGAAGAGTTTTGTAAGATTTCTAGTGAAACACTATACCATAAGGTGGTCCACTTCTGATGTTCTTGTAGATTAAAAGTGGTACACTATATACTGTAAAATTGTTTTAAAGACAGTGGTCTACTATATACCTGTAGATTAACTGATTTAAAGAAAGTAGTCCACTGTATATCTTTATATCAATTATTTTTAAGACAGTGGTCCACTAAATACCTGTAGATTGACTGATTTAAAGAAAGTAGTCCACTGTATATCTTTATATCAATTATTTTTAAGAAAGTGGTCCACTATATACCTGTAGATTAACTGATTTAAAGAAAGTAGTCCACTGTATATCTTTATATCAATTATTTTTAAGAAAGTGGTCCACTATATACCTGTAGATTAACTATGTTTTCAAAACATTGGTCTTTTATGCGCCTGTAGATTAATTGTAGTTTTCAGAAAGTGGTCCATTATATACCTGTAGCTTAAATGTGTTTTTAAGAAAGTACACCGTTATATACTTGTATAAATTATCTGTGTTTTGAATAAGATGGTTCAGTATATACCTGTGAATTAACTGTGTTTTTAAGAATGTGGTCCATTATGTACCTGTAAATTATCTGTGTTTTCAAAACATTCGTCCTATATGCACCTGTAGATTAACTGTATTTTTAGATAAAGTGGTTCGTTATATACCTGTAGACTGTCTGCGTTTTCAAGAAAGTGGGCCACTACTTTCATGTTAATTGTGTTTTAGGGTCGTTTGAGAAACATTTTTTTTATAATTACTTCGAAGGTTTACAAGACAGAGTACGGCCTCACTATGTTCATTTAAAAAATAAAACGATAAAACATTGTGTGTGTGTTCCTAAAGCTGCCAACTAACAGTAGACAATAACAGGAGTTTCCTTGTTTATAAAAATGTTAACATTAATAACATTTTGAATATATTTTCACGGGCACTGAATATGTAAATATTTTGGTTTGGTTTTAATTTCGCGCAAGCTACACGAGAGCTATCTGCACTAGCTGTCCTTCATTTAGCAGTGCAAGACTAGAGAGAAGGCAGCTAGTCATCACTACTCACCGCCAACTTTGGAAACATTCTTTTACCAGGACCCAGCATGGCCAGGTGGTTAGGGCGCTCAACGCGTAATTTGAGGGTCGCGGGTTCGAATTCCCGTCACACATGTTCGCCTTTACAGCCGTAGGGGCATTATAATGTAGCGGTCAATCTCAATATTCGTTAGTGAAAGAGTAGCCCAATAGTTGGCGGTGGGTAGTGGTGACTAGCTGTCTTCCCTCTAGTCTTACACTGGTAAATTAGGGACGGCTAGCACAGATAACCCTCATGAAGTTTTGCGCGAAATTCAAAACCAACCAACAAACCAGAAAATATTTTGATTCACCTTCACATTATAACGCCCCAAAAGCTGGAAGAACGAACTTTTTCCGGAACGGGAATTCCAAACCGAGACCCGCAAATCGCGAGACAAGCATCCTAACCACCAGGCTATGCCAAGTCCCAATTATTACATGCCAAAGTCAACTATAACCAAAACAAAAAGAAACAACTTATAAATTTGTGTCCCGTTATGTATTTTACTAGAAAATTACAAATAAATGACTTCTATAATACCACATTTGAAAATCTATTTGTAACACCACATTATAAAATCCGTCTGTAACTCGATATTTCAAATGCTTTGTCTTGTTCCACCAGAGTCCACGTTTCCACTGACCACAGTCTCTTCTTTAGTTCCAATTTGAAGGACCTACCAAAGGTTCAGTTTAAAGAAGGCGCACTGTTGAATTATAAATTAGAACTGTGTTAAAAAGGAGACTGTATGTACTAAGTATTTATTACATCCAGTGCTACTATTCTTCAAGCTGGCTAGAATACCATAGACAAAATGACGGTTGAGACACAATGCTATCAAATCGTTTGACAACCGTTATTGTAAACAGGTTTAAGTTGATGACCGTTGTTTTTTTATGTCTGAATTATGGTAAGAATTTTTATCACTTTATCTAGTTTATAAATTAGTAATTTCTCTATTTAACTTCTGTAACTGAGTAGAGCTGGTAATCTAGTTTTTGTTACTGTGTTTGAAACTCCAAAAGTTGAAAGAAAACTTGGTTCAAAGTGTACAAGTTAACAAACTTTATTTTAATGATGGAAGATTATTTATTATTGTTGGTGTTGTTGTGTTATTTGGTAATTTATGAGGTGATTCACCCGTTTCAAGAACCTGATCATAGAATAGACTTGTTGGGAATTCAAGGTTACAGACGTGGTTATGTCACACATGTGGTAGTGTGTGTGACACAGGAGTGATGGTTAATCCTGCTGTCTGTTAATTGTTGTCGTTTCGGGCGGATGGTGCTACTGACTAGTTTCCTTCCTAGTTTATTATATTGTTACATGTTTTAATTATTATCCGATCATTTAATGTTTTTACATGTTATTATTTAATTGTTTGATATTCTTACATGCTATAATTATCATTTGATATTGTTTCATGTAATAATTATTAACCAATCTTTGTTGTTGTTCCATGTTATCAGTATTATTCATTCTTTCAGTTAATTGTCCTAAGTAAGACCAAACTCTTGCCAAACAAACATAAGACAGGATTTTCTGAAATATTTAACTATTAACGTGATGTGAAGGTATTAGTGTCTCAATAGCCGATAGCTTTTATTTTTACTTTCAGAATAGGAAGAGAACAGTTAATAATAATTCAGTGCTAGGTGTTGTGAGTCACGTAGAAGTACCCCGTCAGACTGATACACGATTCTAGAAAAAACGTTTTTTTATTTTTTTTACTTTAACAAAACAAATAATTTAGTCTCATATGCCACGTGCGAAGGCTGCTCCCTATTTCCCCTCACGTTAGGATCCGTCATAGAATTTTCATTCGTCAACAAATCTGGTAAGCGGCGGTTGCTAGTGGAAGGAAATAGTTGAGATTTTTAAAATGTTTGTCAGTTGTTACCGGATCGTAAACGTTTGTAACATACACTTTACTGATACTTCTACCGACAAGTGTTGCAGACAATAATAGAAACCAGAGGAAGACCTTCCACATCATTAACTTTGTAGAGAGGTATCATTGTAAGTTGAGTGCCCTAACAACCAGACCATCTTTATTAGTAAAACCTGCAAAGAAAATTTTTAAATTAATGAACTAGCCATCCCATAATAATCAGATATTAGCCTTATTACGTCATTCCTCAAAGACCTTATTTCCATCCTAACATTTCCTGATTTCCAGTTTGACCAACACCCTTTACTTTCTATAATAGTCGCAGTTAATACACGTTTCTTTAACTTATTATACCTTTCTTTAATATTTTATACACTTTGTGAGTCAGTCTTAGTTATTTACTTCCAGTCACACTTTTTGTTTATAATAAACAACATTCCTATCTTGAGTAATTCAGATTCAATATTAAAATAACCTTCATTTCATCAGGATCTCTAACAAATTTAATATTAAAATAACCCTCATTTCATCAGTATCTCCAACAAATTTAATATTAAAATAACCCTTATTTCATCAGTACCTCCAACAAGTTTAATATTAAAATAACCCTTATTTCATCAGTATCTCCAACAAGTTTAATATTAAAATAACCCTCATTTCATCAGTATCTCCAACAAGTTTAATATTAAAGTAACCCTCATTTCATCAGTATCTCTAACAAATTTAATATTAAAGTAACCCTCATTTCATCAGTATCTCTAACAAATTTAATATTAAAATAATTCTCATTTCATTAGTATCTCCAACAAATATAATATTAAAATAATTCTCATTTCATCAGTATCTCTAACAAATTTAATATTAAAATAACCTTCATTTCATCAGTATCTCTAACAAATTTAATATTAAAATAACCTTCATTTCATCAGTATCTCTAACAAATTTAATATTAAAATAACCTTCATTTCATCAGGATCTCCAACAAATTTAATATTAAAATAACCCTCATTTCATCAGTATCTCCAACAAATTTAATATTAAAATAACCCTCATTTCATCAGTATCTCCAACAAATTTAATATTAAAATAACCCTCATTTCATCAGTATCTCCAACAAATTTAATATTAAAATAACCCTCATTTCATCAGTATCTCCAACAAATTTAATATTAAAATAACCCTCATTTCATCAGTATCTCCAACAAATTTAATATTAAAATAACCCTCATTTCATCAGTATCTCCAACAAATTTAATATTAAAATAACCCTCATT
The DNA here is from genome assembly GCF_004210375.1 of Tachypleus tridentatus. Classification (NCBI taxonomy): domain Eukaryota; kingdom Metazoa; phylum Arthropoda; class Merostomata; order Xiphosura; family Limulidae; genus Tachypleus; species Tachypleus tridentatus. Next base: position 7,159,339 of record NC_134833.1, on the reverse strand, counting down.
TCATCAGTATCTCCAACAAATTTAATATTAAAATAACCCTCATTTCATCAGTATCTCCAACAAATTTAATATTAAAATAACCCTCATTTCATCAGTATCTCCAACAAATTTAATATTAAAATAACCCTCATTTCATCAGTATCTCCAACAAATTTAATATTAAAATAATCCTCATTTCATCAGTATCTCCAACAAGTTTAATATTAAAATAACCCTCATTTCATCAGTATCTCCAACAAGTTTAATATTAAAGTAACCCTCATTTCATCAGTATCTCTAACAAATTTAATATTAAAGTAACCCTCATTTCATCAGTATCTTCAACAAATTTAATATTAAAAGAACCCTCATTTCAACGGTATCTCTAACAAAATTAATATTAAAATAAACTTCATTTCATTAAGATCTCTAACAAATTTATTATTAAAATAAACCTCATTTCACTGGTATCTAACAAATGTAATATTAAAATAAACCTCATTTCATCAGTATCTCCAACAAATTTAATATTAAAATAACCCTTATTTCATCAGTATCTCCAACAAATTTAATATTAAAATAACCCTCATTTCATCAGTATCTCCAACAAGTTTAATATTAAAGTAACCCTCATTTCATCAGTATCTTCAACAAATATAATAGTAAAATAATTCTCATTTCATCAGTATCTCCAACAAATATAATATTAAAATAATTCTCATTTCATCAGTATCTCTAACAAATTTAATATTAAAATAACCTTCATTTCATCAGGATCTCTAACAAATTTATATATTAAAATAACCCTCATTTCATCAGGATCTCTAACAAGTTTAATATTAAAATAACCCTTATTTCATCAGTATCTCCAACAAGTTTAATATTAAAGTAACCCTCATTTCATCAGTATCTCCAACAAGTTTAATATTAAAGTAACCCTCATTTCATCAGTATCTATAACAAATTTAATATTAAAGTAACCCTCATTTCATCAGTATCTTCAACAAATATATTAAAATAATTCTCATTTCATCAGTATCTCCAACAAATATAATATTAAAATAATTCTCATTTCATCAGTATCTCCAACAAATATAATATTAAAATAATTCTCATTTCATCAGGATCTCTAACAAATTTAATATTAAAATAACCCTCATTTCATCAGTATCTCCAACAAATTTAATATTAAAATAACCCTCATTTCATCAGTATCTCCAACAAATTTAATATTAAAATAACCCTCATTTCATCAGTATCTCCAACAAATTTAATATTAAAATAACCCTCATTTCATCAGTATCTCCAACAAATTTAATATTAAAATAACCCTCATTTCATCAGTATCTCCAACAAATTTAATATTAAAATAACCCTCATGTCATCAGTATCTCCAACAAATTTAATATTAAAATAACCCTCATTTCATCAGTATCTCTAACAAATTTAATATTAAAATAACCCTCATTTCATCAGTATCTCCAACAAATTTAATATTAAAGTAACCCTCATTTCATCAGTATCTCTAACAAATTTAATATTAAAGTAACCCTCATTTCATCAGTATCTTCAACAAATATAATATTAAAATAACCCTCATTTCATCAGTATCTCCAACAAGTTTAATATTAAAATAACCCTTATTACATCAGTATCTCCAACAAGTTTAATATTAAAGTAACCCTCATTTCATCAGTATCTTCAACAAATATAATATTAAAATAAACCTCATTTCACTTGTATCTCCAATAACGTCACACCAAACATGCTCGCTTTTCAGCCTGTGGTGTTATAAAGTTACGATCAAGTTACGTTGATAAAAGAGTAGCCCAAGAGTTGGCGGTGGGTGATGATGACTACCTGCCTTCCCTCTAGTCTTACACTGCTAATTTAGAGAGACTAGCGCACATAGTCCTGGTGTAGCTTTGTGCGAAATTCAAAACAAACAAACAAATTCCCTTGTCCTTGTACCCCCTACGACCTTCACACAAGAATTGCTACAGGTAAGTTTCATCTGGCTTCGTATTGCTCAATAATAACTCCCTAGTAAATGATAAATGACACTGGTTTATAAAGACGTGTTTACTTTAATTTAATGATACTTTTATGTGATGTCTTACAGCTTTATGTAACTATCTAGGTTGAGAATATTTTAACCCGTTTTGTTTGTTGAGAATGACCAGTCACATGCTTTCTGTCTTACGTTTATTAAAGATGGTCTAAACAAGAAGTTATCAAATCCGGAATCTCAGCAAGAGAAGACAGCAATCGTGGCCCTAAATGCTTTTAGCTTCTTCGGTCGTAATCACTTCTATATCAAAGTATTTAAGAGTTATGTGGAAAGGGTGAGTTATCTTACATATCATTTTATCAGTAGCTGATACTTCATAATTTTTATAACCTGTGTATTGGTGTTGGTGTGACTATAATATCATACTTTCTTAACACCTTGTGGTTACTAGCTTTAAAGACATTTCAGTCATTTTGTATTAGCTGATGGTAAACTCTAGATTACAGACACTTGTAAGCTTGCCAGAAAACCGTATACAACACAAACATTACACTCTGTCTAAACCACTTGGCCAGATCTTAAAATTGAAATTATGCCCAGACAATTTAATATTTGTTCAAGGCGACACAAGTGTTGCACACCAAAACGGTTACACATCAAAATTCTGTAAGTAACAGAGTAAGTATAGAAAGTAATAAATACAGCGTTGTGGAACTAGCTAGATGTACATAATCCAATCTTTGTAAGCTCACTGGACGCCTTGGAAGAGTTAAATCGAGTTTGACATTTAACGTCTTTTTTTGAACATTCGATGTTAACTTGTTGCAGTTCCAGAAAAACATTCTGACTTAGGAGTCTGTATGATGTTTGTTCAAACTTAGAAGATTACATCACATTCAGAATGAAGCCCAGATATTTTGACATGCACACTGTGCTTATCCACACTGATGTTTATGTTTCTCAGGAATTATTTCTAACCTGTTGTTAAGTACTGTCGAAGCCAATCTTACTTTTCTGTAATAAAAAACAACAACTCTGATTTAAAAAAACAAGTCTTATGAGTTGATTATTAGGTCTTGTTCGATATCACAACATAACATCGTAACCTTGTAATAAGTCAATTCTAGGGTTTTCTCCAAAGAAAAAATTACGTGCCTTAACGTATCTTTGTGAGATATCAAGTCTAAGGGTACTGTTAGATTAGTACTGATATAGAGGTAGGACTAACTTGAATTATCGACCATATAGTACAGTTGTATAAATACATTACGTATCCACTACAACTACTGTCCTTATATATACATCATGTACCCATTACCAACTACTGTCGTTATATATACTTCATGTACCCATTACCAACTACTGTCGTTATATATACATCATGTACCCATTACCAACTACTGTCCTTATATATACTTCATGTACCCATTACCAACTACTGTCGTTATATATACATCATGTACCCATTACCAACTACTGTCGTGATATATACTTCATGTACCCATTACCAACTACTGTCGTTATATATACATCATGTACCCATTACCAACTACTGTCGTTATATATACATCATGTACCCATTACCAACTACTGTCGTTATATATACATCATGTACCCATTACCAACTACTGTCGTTATATATACATCATGTACCCATTACCAACTACTGTCGTTATATATACATCATGTACCCATTACCAACTATATACATCATGTACCCATTACCAACTACTGTCGTTATATATACATCATGTACCCATTACCAACTACTGTCGTTATATATACATCATGTACCCATTACCAACTACTGTCGTTATATATACATCATGTACCCATTACCAACTACTGTCGTTATATATACATCATGTACCCATTACCAACTACTGTGGTTATATATATATATACATCATGTACCCATTACCAACTACTGTCGTTATATATATATATACATCATGTACCCATTACCAACTACTGTCGTTATATATACATCATGTACCCATTACCAACTACTGTCGTTATATATACATCATGTACCCATTACCAACTACTGTCGTTATATATACATCATGTACCCATTACCAACTACTGTCGTTATATATACATCATGTACCCATTACCAACTACTGTCGTTATATATACATCATGTACCCATTACCAACTACTGTCGTTATATATACATCATGTACCCATTACCAACTACTGTGGTTATATATACATCATGTACCCATTACCAACTACTGTGGTTATATATACACATCATGTACCCATTACCAACTACTGTGGTTATATATACACATCATGTACCCATTACCAACTACTGTGGTTATATATACATCATGTACCCATTACCAACTACTGTGGTTATATATATATATATACACATCATGTACCCATTACCAACTACTGTGGTTATATATACACATCATGTACCCATTACCAACTGCTGTGGTTATATATACACATCATGTACCCATTACCAACTACTGTCGTTATATATACATCATGTACCCATTACCAACTACTGTCGTTATATATACATCATGTACCCATTACCAACTATTTATCAGAATGTAACTTGCTATTTTTGTGTCTGAAGATATATAATTGCAGTCTTATCACCGTTTTATATTACGCAAACCATATTTGCTTTCAATATTTATTTAGTAACCTGAAATGGTTAGATGCTTCCAAAGGGGGTCACTGCGGTTAGGTCAGTTCTGGGAAAAGACGTAGAAACATGGTGGTTTAGGGATAAACTCAGTTGGTTTATTGGTATTGCTACTCATGGTTCAATGATAAATGTTACTGTTTTATTTTCTCTAGGAAAACGTGTTTTTGTGTTAATAAGTTAATACTTGTGAAAATGGTTGTATCATATGTTGGAAAATACGTTAGGAGGGGGTTATTAATGTGTTGAAACCTAGTTCACTGTGGTTAGATGAAGTGAAATGTGTTTTAAATAGGTAAATAATCGAAGTTATCAAAACAGTGATATGCCTTTAGGCCCGTAATTTTAGAAGGCTGTAGGTCAATGGCGAGTTCGGATTCATGCTAAAACTTTCATCTTAAAATATTTCTATTTTTTGTTTGTAGAGGGCGTTGTTAAGTATTATTATTAAATAATAAATACAAATTCTGAATAACTTTGGTTTTACTAGTGAACTGTTGCAGCTGATGATTCTCAAATACCAGTTTGTTTTTACTCTTGCTGAGGTTTGTATACCGAATTATTTTGTGTTTTCACCTCTTACAATAGTTTTTCGTTAAAAATTAACTCTTTTTTTTTTCATGTAAAATATTTAATGGAGTAATTAGTTGTAATATTTACAATACTGGTGTCATTTTTATGTGATTTATATGTTATTAGGGACGTGATAATAAAGTTATGTAAAGTCGAACAGTCTGTGTAGTTTAGACATTTGTGTTTAAAAAGCGGGTAGGGATGTGATCCGTATAGTAATTTCAGAGTGATTTCTTGCGAAAATTTGATAATTATGTACCGTAATATATTTACAGGGTTTCTTAATAGACGGCATTCCCAACAACATTTTTTTTTTCTAACAGTTCAGTAAAGATCATGAGAACAAACGCCCTCTATCGGTGAACACTGGCACTTAGAGATGTGGGATCAGTTCTAGGCTGTTCCGCGCGAAAATCTATTTCAAGTCGGCAAGCTGACTCAGGCTCTGTCTTTAGATAATGATTAGTGTATCTCAACATAGGAGGCTTATAAACTTGCAGATACGGCCCAGCCTTCACTCTCACGAGAGCGCTGCCGGGAGTACAGGTTCGAATAATCACAGACTGCGCATCGATTCTATGGACAGTCAATGTCTCTGAGAAAACGACGCGGACTTTTCTTATCTTTGAGAGAGGTAAGCGAACGACAGTTTTCGTGGAGCAAATGCCCTGAAATCCGTCTGTACTCACGTACTTTGTCTTAATGGATATTTCTTATCATACGAATAACTTCGCAAAAGAAACTTATGTTCTTCAATTGATTCATGAGGTGAGGAATCCCAGGAAAAGTCTACATAGAAACCAGTTTTTGTTTAATAAAAGATATCTGTGGACCACGATACGGTGTTGAAATAAGTATTTAATAAATTCTGCTGGTTGTCTAACAAAACTTTAAGAAATGACAGGAAAAGCCATTTCTCCAGATGGCAGTTTTGTAGAAAAGTTAGCAAAGTACGTGTGTTTTTAATTAAAACGAGGGTTAAAATTCACCATATACGTTTCATTACTCCAATTTGTTGATTTCTTCGTCTCACCGAGAGCCACTGGGAAGTTAGAGATTGTGGAACATCACGTAGAGAGTTGTGGTTCGTCTACCAGTATAATCTGTCTAGGTTTATTACCGTTCTGATGAAACAATGCTACAAGTTGAGGGGCCGTTCCATTTCTTTTGCCTTTGTTGAGGATCGGGTTACCCATGTCAGCCATGCTAGACTGTTATCACTGCCAGGGTAAGTCGGTGTATTACATGATTTGTCTGTTCTATGACGTATTAATTGTTATGGTTACGATGTTTTATTGGACGTGTGTTATATAAGTTTTATCAAAGAAATTATGAAATAAACGAAATAATAAACACCTGAATATTGCTAGTTTATGTGTAAGTATGTTTTAAACTTTGATAAATTACTTTCTGATGTTCCCATTAAACGTACTCGGAAGATGGACAGGGACGTGACATAAAGGGCCATATTCAAACGACGACCCCTATATCGACCTTGGGAGTGTGTGTGCGGGGATTTTAAGGCTACATACCAGATTTGATGGCGGTCATTTCAGCTGTTAAAACAAAGCACAGGGAAATATCTAGAGGCTCCCTGGAGGAGACATATGGGGTCAGATCTCTAATTCGACCCCTAGTGACCTTATTCTCAGATCTAAAACATGGTCTATGTCTGTGTTCGCTGGACCGATTGTCACTAATCCTGATATGTTCTCACAGGACCTCCAGGGACCGACTGTCACCAATCCTGATATGTTCTCTCAGGACCACCAGGGAAGTGATATGCCGTCTTGGTGGTTACGTCTCTTCCCCATTGATTGACTTGGGTCATTTTACTTTTCACCACCGACTTTATTATCATTATATCAATGGTTCCTTTTGTTTGTTTGTAGTTAAGCACAAAGCTACATCATAGGCTATCTGTGTACTCTGCCCACCACGGGTGTCGAAACCCACTTTCCAGCGTTGTAAGTGCGCAGATATACTGCTGTGAAACTAGGGGAAGGGGGTGTGTGGATCCTTTTATCGAGAAGTTCCAAGCAGCGAAATATAGGAAGGTCGCATGAAATCCATATTTCTTCAACATATTTAGGTTATATTATGTTTGTAAAACTTTAGGTTTCGGTTTAGTAATCATTGTATCCGACCACGAAGTAGACTTGACGGTTAAGTAAATAAACCCGCTACATCAGCTGAATCTTTCTTACGATTAGTGACCTTTACAGCAATGTTGTGTAAGAATATTACACGCATTCTTATAAATAATGAAATATTGTTGAACAAACCTGGTGATTCAGATATGGACTGGTGTGGTTTCAACCCACACACGCTGACGCTGCCAATCTGTCCCCACACTGGAAGTCCGTCCTCTTATCTTCTGTTACAGGCTGTCTGAAGACACGCCCTCTGGTGGAATCTGTTGTTTTCCGAAACTGTCTTATTTTAGTCGAGCATCACAACACATAACACATCTTCTCCGTGTTAACTTTTCCAAATGTTATAAATGTCGAGATTGACGATGAAGTACAATTAGTATCGGTAGCGGAAGTTACGTCACTTCAGACGTCACAACACAGTCCCAGCTGGTGTCACATTCCACGTTAAACCTTCCCGTCCTTGGTATGCCAAACTCGCCAGTCACTCAAAGTAAGTACATCCGTTTTTTATTGTATTTATTCAGTAGTTTTTCCTAGTCGATAGTTAAAATCTTTAACCTACACCGAAGAAGTAATTCATTTTTAAACAAATTTGACACACATATATCACGTGCAACTTAAACTGTGTACTGCTTATATAATTCACAATTTAAACTATATACCGCTCACATCATTCACAATTTAAACTATATACCGCTCACATCATTCACAGTTTAAACTATATACCGTTTACATCATTCACAGTTTAAACTATATACATCATTCACAGTTTAAACTATATACCGTTTACATCAGTTTAAACTATATACCGCTCACATCATTCACAGTTTAAACTATATACAGCTTGTATCATTCACAGTTTAAACTATATACCGCTTGTATCATTCACAGTTTAAACTATATACCGCTTACATCATTCACAGTTTAAACTATATACCGCTTGTATCATTCACAGTTTAAACTATATACCGTTTACATCATTCACAGTTTACACTATATACTGTTTATATCGCTCACAATTTGAACTGTATGTTGCCGATATGATTCACAGTTTACACTATGTACTGTTTATATCGCTCACAATTTGAACTGTATGTTGCCGATATGATTCACAGTTTACACAATTTAAACTGTATGATGCTCATATCATTCGCAATTTAAGATAAATACTGCTGACATCATTAGAAGTTTAAAGTATATACTGCAGAAATCCTCTTGATGTGGATTCCTGTGTGTGGTGAGGGGACCTCACAAAGAAGGTTCTGTATTTTCTGTGTATGGTGAGGGGACCTCACAGAGAAGGTTCTGTACTTCCTGTATGTGGTGAGGGGACCTCCCAGAGAAGGTTCTGTACTTTCACTTTTCATCCTCTGGGATCTAAACATCCACCTCAGTGATGTCGAGAAACCCAGTTGTAGAGAAATATATATGTAAAAACGACTCGTTTGGGTTGAGAAAATATTTTACATAGAAGAACGAACAACGTTTCGACCTTCTTCGGTCATCGTCAGGTTTACAAAGAAAGAGGTAACTGACCGGAAGCTGACCACATGTTTGGAAGGGGTTGTGTAACTGAGTGTCGGAATGTAGAGGGCGGTGTTAGATGTTTGAATATATAATTTTATTTATTATTTATATATATATATATATATATATATATATTAATATAAGTATAAAGGTGTTCCTTTGTATTGGTTTATTTTGGGTTTATGTTATTGTATAAGTAAGGCTTCTTTAATTTTGTGTTTGTTTATGTTTGTTTCTTTATTTAATATTTGAGTGTTTTCTATGGTTATGTTGTGTTTATTTGACTTGCAGTGTTCGAAAACGTGTGAAGATGACTTTGTATGTTCTTTGAATCTGGTTTCCATTTTCTACTTGTTTCTCCAATATAGAAGTCGTGGCAGTTATCACATTGTATTTTATAAATAATGTTGGTGTGGTGTTTGTCAGTGTAGTTTTTACATAGTATAGACCTCAGTTTTGTGTCTGGTTTTTGAATAAATTTGGAATTAACTGGAATATCATGTTTTGTTGCTAGTTTTTGCCAAATGTTGGTTATTTTCTGCTGTTGTCGGGAATAGATTGTATGCAGCAGTGTATGGTTTCGAGATTTTTTTATTCGTGAGATATATTTACTTTTGTTGGTTGATTTTGGTTTCTCTCTAGGTGTGTGCGTATAATGTTTTCTACGGTTTGTGGAGGAAACTTATTGATGTTGATAAAGTATTGTTTTATTTTGTCTAATTCATCGTTAATTTTATCTGGTGAGCATAGTTTTATGGCTGTGTTTATTTGGTTTCTTAGTGTGTTGAGTTTTTTGTTTTGTTTCATGTGCTGAGTCCCAAGGAATATGTAGTCCAGTATGAGTGATTTTTCGGTGGATTTCTGTTTTGAATTGTGTGTCGGTTCTTGTAATTTTGAGGTTAAGAAATGATATTTGATTGGATCAGTGGGCACCGAAATGTTCTTTTTTATTATGGATACCCCTGAAATAAAATATATACAAGCATGACAGCACGGAGATGGATACCCCTCAAAAAAAATAAACAAGCATGACAGCACGGAGATGGATACCCCTGAAATAAAAAATAAGTAACGTGACAGCACAGAGATGGATACCCCTAAAATAAAAAATGAGTAACATGACAGCACGGAGATGGATACCCCATCAAATAAAAAAAAAAATAAACAAGCATGACAGCACGGAGATGGATACCCCTCAAATAAAAAATAAACAAGCATTACAGCACAGAGATGGATACCCCTCAAATAAAAAATAAACAAGCATTACAGCACAGAGATGGATACCCCTCAAATAAAAAATAAACAAGCATGACAGCACAGAGATTGATACCCCTGAAATAAAAAAATAAGTAACATGACAGCACAGAGATGGATACCCCTCAAATAAAAAATAAACAAGCATGACAGCACAGAGATGGATACCCCTCAAATAAAAAATAAACAAGCATGACAGCACAGAGATGGATACTCCTCAAATAAAAAATAAACAGGCATGACAGCACAGAGATGGATACCCCTCAAATAAAAAATAAACAGGCATGACAGCACAGAGATGGATACCCCTGAAATAAAAAATAAACAAGCATGACAGCATGGAGAAAAATCCGACAACTGGCAAACGATCGCGCATTGATGACTCTGTACGGTCAAACTTACAACTATAATCTGTCCCACGATTTTAATTATACATTCTTTAACTGAAAACCATTAGGGCAGATGTCTCCATTTTTATTCAGGAGGGCTTAGAAGGGCTTGCTGGCTCTCCTAAATCGGTAAAAAAAAATTACGGTTTGGGGACATTTTAGTGCAAACAGTTTCATCACCAAACTCCTCTTGAAATTACAGGTTAATGAGGATATTGAGGTTAATGGTGATATTGAGGTTACTTCTCATTCTACTTTGAATTCTTCCAGAGGAGTTATAGTTGAGAGGGATTTAAAGACCATTCCAGAGTCAGAGATCCTCACAGATGTCACCAGCCAAGGTGTCACGGCTATGCACCGAATTTTTACTCTTAGAGACGGGATTATGGAGCCGACAAATGTTCTAATATTAACATTTACAACATCACGTCCTCCTACCTCCATCAAAGCAGGATATCTGAATTGTAAGGTACGGCCTTATATTCCTAACTCTGTTAGATGTTTTCATTGTCTACAATTTGGTCATTCAAAAACATCTTGCCGTGATTCCTTGACATGTGCCCATTGTGGTAGTAAAGACCATGGTGCTTTTGAATGCCAACTAGAGCCGCATTGTATTAACTGTAATGGTTCATATCCTTCATATTTTACTACTTGTTCTAAATGAGTGGAAGAGAAAGATGTACAATGTCTAACAACAGTTCACAATATTACTTACCTAGAGGCTTGGAAATTACTATTCCCAATTCCATCTCGGACTTATGCTGCTGTACTTCATTCCATTACTACAGTAGGAGTCCAGACACCCCTTTCCATGCCTCCTACAGAATCCCAGTGCATCTTATTCTAGTATCCTCCAAAATCAACAAACTTAACGAATCAGTACCTACTTCTGTCCCTACTACATCTTCCAGTCATTGCCCAACTTCACCTTGTTCAAGCCCAGGTGTTTTCAAGGGGTCTTCCTCTCTAGACACCCCAAAAATTAAATAAACCATTCGTTTACGTCCTCAATCACTGGAACGTACGTTTACAAACACTGACCTGCCTACTCGATCAAGAGCAGGATCACAAGAGAGTGACCAAACCACATCCAGTAAAGAAAAAGAGCGCGGTCACAACTAGAAGGTCTCCTCGCCATGTACTCCTCTAAATGGCCACACTAATCCAATGGAACTGTTGAGGTTTTCAATCAGATGTAAATGACATCAAGGATTTGATTGACTTTTATCATCCCGAATGTCTTTCTTTACAGGATATATCTTTAAAACCTACTAATACAGTCACAATTCAATAATACTCTTTATACCGAAATGACAGGTCATGTGTAGGACATGGGAAAGTAGCACTGCTGGTTGATCAACATATGCCCACCCAGTTATTGTCATTGAGTACGCCCTTGGAAGCTGTAGCCATCTGTATCTCCTTGGGTAGTACCATTATCTCCTTGGGTAGTACCATTATTGTTTGCTCTACCTTACACCTGGAAAAAATTATCATCCATCAGACCTTGAGGCCCTCATTGTGTAACCGCCAACCCATTTTTAATTTTGGGGGATCTTAATGGGCATAATCCCGTCTGTGATGGTTCTAGTATTGATGTGAAGGGTCGTGCTATAGAACATATGCTCCTGAATCACAACCTCTTCAATACTTTCAATCATTTTCATGCACCCAGTCAGTCATTTACTGTTAAAGATCTTTTTATCTGCTTCCATTCACTTTCACTTGCTTTTCTTTAGAGGTTGGCATCAATCATTTTCCTATCATATTAAGAGATATTGGCCGTGGTCCGTGTCACCTGACCCGTGTGCCTCAGTGAAAATTGGACCAGACCAACTGGCCCTCTTTCACTTCTCTATCCGAACTTGATCTTGCCATCTTATGTAAATCATCGATAGATGATTGTGTAGCAGCAGTAACTAACTGTATTGTCCAAGCAGCTGCTCAGTGCATCCCCAAAACTTCGACATCTTTTCCACAGCATCCCCGCCCTTGGTGGAATTTTGCTTGTTTTATAACATGAAAAGCTCAGAAACGTGCTTCGGATAAATTTCGGCGAGCTAGACATCAAAGTCAGAAGGAATCTTGGATTAAATACACCTCCAGCATTTCGTCAACCACCAGTTCAAATGTCATATGGGACAAGATCTGGAAGGTGAATGGATGGTATACTTCTGCCCCCTCTCTATCTTAATATTCAATGGCCATGAAGTTGCTGATGGTCAGAGCATTGCCAGTACTTTTGGTGAATGTTTCATGTATCTAGCTCTTCAAGCTCATTCCCTTCCCTCTTAAACACGTTTATTAAAACACAAGTTGAACATCTGCTTCTTTCCTTTTCGACTGATCATCCCAATGACTATAATCGCCCTCTTACACTGGTGAAACTCAAACTTGCGCTTCATTTGTCTGGCAATACATCAGTTGGATCTGATGATATACATTATGAGATGCTACGCCACCTTTCTACTGCCTCTCTTACTATTCTCCTGGCTGTCTTTAACTGGATATGGCAGGATAATGTTTTTTCCTGAATACTCCCTATTCTTAAACCTGCGAAGGATCCAAAGATTTCTTCGAATTACCGTCCCATTGCTTTGACGAGTTGTCTCAGTAAGACCTCAGAGAAGATGATTAATGCTCGTCTTGTTTGGTTCCTTGAATCAAACAACCTTTTCTCACCCACTCAGTGTGGGTTCCGATGACAATACTCCAGGATAGACCACATAATTCGCCTTGAAACGTCAGTTAGAGAAGTCTTTTTGAAGCGAGAACATCTTGTTTCTATTTTTTTTATTTAGAGAAAGCTTATGATACAATATGGAGATATGGCATCTTGCAAGATCTTCACTCGTACGGATTGGGTGACAATTTGCCACTTTTTATTAACCATTTTGTAATGAACCGCCGATTCCAGGTCCGTGTGAGCTCAACACTTTCCCGTTTTTTACCACAGGAACTTGAGTCTCTCAGGGCTGTGTTCTAAGTCTCACAATTTTCAATATAAAAATTAATGCCATCAGTGAACAGCTACCCCCACAGTTTCAAATGGTCTTTTTCTTGATGACTTTCACATCTCATGTCAGTCATCAAACGTGAGGTTTATTGAGTGGCAGCTACAAACTGCAATAAATCATATACTTAAGTGGACCACAGCAAATACGTTTCTACTTAATCTTCCTAAAACTGTTTGTGTACATTTCTGCTGCCAACAGGATATTCATCCGGATCCAGAACTTTGTATTGATGATGTTGTACTTCCTGTCGTCCCTGAGTTAAAGTTCTTAGGTCTTATATTTGACTGTAAATTAAACTTTATTTCCCATATCAAGCAACTTTGTGTCAAACGTATAAGAGCACTGAACATCCTTCATGTCCTCTCTTCCACCTCTTGGGGAGCAGATCGATACTTCATATTTAAAATTTATCGTGCCCTCATCCGATCCAAACTTGACTATAGGTCTTATGGTTCTCTCACAACGTCAGCACTGAAAATGGTGGATCCTATTCACCATCAGGCTTTACACTGGGGCCTTTCTTCAGTCCAAAGTTTGTATGTGAAGTCCCATGAACCCCCTCTGTATATTTACACTGGGTCCTTTCTCCAGTCCACAGTTTGTATGTGAAGTTCCATGAACCCTCTCTGTATATTTGCACTGGGTCCTTTCTCCAGTTCACAGTTTGTATGTGAAGTCCCATGAACCCTCTCTGTATATTTACACTGGGTCCTTTCTCCAGTCCAAAGTTTGTATGTGAAGTCCCATGAACTCTCTCTGTATATTCGCCATTTGCAACTGTCTCTTTAGTAGGCTTCCAAACTTCTCTCTTTACCTCAGCAAACTACTTGGGGTTGTGTTTTCCATCCTCAGTGGAACACACTTTTTTATAATAGAAAATTTGCCATTGTTCCTTTTAATCTTTGTATCCGGGCACAATCAGAAAATTGATATGTGTTTGAATAGCATAGCAGTATCAACAGTTCAACCTCTTTCACCATGGCTAATTATTATCCCCAACTGTGACTTATCTTTGAGTCATCTGAGGAAGACTGGTACTCTCAATTGGAAATATTGCTCTTTATTTGCTGAACATCTTTCAAACAGTTCATCCATTTCCATATATACAGATGGTTCAAAATCAAGTGACTCTGTATGTTCTGCCATGGTTTGTTACAGTTTGGTTGTAGCACACAGGATCCCCTCTGCAGTTTCTGTGTTCACTGTCGAATTGTATGCCATTTCTCTTGCCCTGAATCATATTGAAACTATGCAATATACGAATTGTATGATCTATACTGATTCACTCAGCTGTCTATTGGCCCTGACATCATTCCATGTTAGTTACCATACTATTATTATCAATATCCAGAACAGCCTGGCCCATCTCTCTATATCATCTATCTCTGTCCAGTATTTTTTGGATACCAGGTCATGTTGGTATTCGTGGGAATGAGCTAACTGACAGAGCGGCAAAGTCCATCTGCTCTGGCTCTATCACCACCGTACCTGTTCCATACATGGACTATGGTCCAGTTATCAAAATCCGACTATACTTAAGTTGGAAGTCGACCTGAAGTGAGTAACAAAATAATAAGCCTTTTCAAATCAAGCCTTCTTTAGCTCTTTGTCCATCTTGTTTCTGTAAAGACTGAATGGAGGAAGTTGTTTTGGCTACGCGTTGGTCACAGTTATTTAACTCATCACTTCCTTTTATCTGGTACCGGTGCACCAATGTGTGGTCTGTGTGGCACTCAGGTCACAATCATCTCGTCGTTAAGAACGACGACGCCATCTTAAACATATTTTAAAGATAGGTTTGCCCTTGACATTAGCCAGTGTCATAGGTGACATTGTGATACTGGCCGCCTGACTAATGTTTTTACATTTTAAAGAGCTATTGGTCTTTTAAACTTAATTTAAGGTTTTTATTGGACTATATACTGTTTTAGCATGATTTCATTTACACATTTTTATTTTCCCTGAACCCATGACTGGAAAGGCCAACTTCAGGTGACTGACAGCAAGATGGGTTATGGCGTTCAACTCGTAATCTGAGGGTCGCGGGCTCAAATCCCCTCACACCAAACATATTCGCCCTTTCAGCTGTGGGGACGTTATTATGTCACGTTTTCCCACTATTTGTTGTTAAAAGAGTAGCCCAAGAGTTGGCGATGGGGGGGGTGATGACTAGCTGCCTTCCCTTTAATGTTACACTGCTAAATTATGGACAGCTAGCGCAGATAGCTCCCGAGTAGTTTTGTGCAAAATTCAAAACCAAACCAAGTTTTGCACCTGATTTTTCAATAAATTTGGTGTTTACTACATTAGATTATTATTTAACATTATTTGTAAAATACAATGCAACAACTGCCACGACTTCTATATTGGAGAAATAGGCAGAAAGATAGAAACTAGGTTTAAAGAACACAAAAACACATCTTGACACGTTTTGAACACTGCAAATCAAATAAACACAACATAATCATAGAAAACACCCAGATACTAAGTATGGAAACAAATATAAACAAACGTAAAATGGAAGATGCCCTACTTTTGCAGAAACTAAAACCAAAATTAAACCGATATAAAGGAACAACTTTATACCTATACTAATTAATAACCTAACATCCACCTGCAACGCCCCTACAACCCCGTACCCGTTATCCCTAAGACGTGTGTCCGGCAGCGGTCAGTTGCAAATTCTCTCTTGTTAATCTGAGGGTGACCTAGGAAGGTTGAAACGTTGTTCTCTGCTTTATTAATAAAAGTATTTAATATCCATACCAGCCGTTCTGAGATACATTTTTATTGCAAGTGGGTCTTTCGTCATCAAGAATAAATGAGGATAGTATGAACCTACACTTGTTCACATGACGAGGATTACATGGGCCTAAATTTATAAGCGTTTTAAATGTATAAATTCCATTTTGCGAAGATATAACAAATTTGTTTTGGAAACTCTTTATAATTTTAGTATTTAGTCTTCTCTTAATTCTGGTTCAACAAATAAAACACCTTGGTTGAAAGTTAACCTTTGGAGCTAATAACAGTAACAAAGATGTCATATTCCGTACAAAACTGGTGTTAATCTTGAAGTAGAATGCTTGTAATGTTTTGTAATTTAAGGCATATCTTTGGGACGTTCTATAATTTTGATCCCTCTGAATAATTATAAGTTCAGTATTATATAGGATTTCCCTCAGAACATCAATACGGAAGTATCTGTGAGAGATAGTGACTGATTTGTTGGCATCTGCTGCTAGGTTTAATTTCTCACACTGTCGTGACTACTATTTTTTAAAGTCTGTTTTGAGATGGGATCTATAGGCTTGTTGCCAAAAAACGCAGACACACGGCTAAACAGCTGTCGCTAGGGCCCACGTGGCTAGGCCTTTTTTTCTTGTAGGGGGCGTAACCTTGATGGTAATAATTAACCTGGTAACTCGAATGTTTTGGTCTTTGAGGTAAGACTAGCTGGTGTGATAATACAGAGTTCCCCAATAGTTGTTGAATCAAATGTGCTTTCCTGAAGCAAGTGCATTTTTTGTAATTTAAATCAGTAAGTAACTAAAACAAACTGATTATTTTATAGTTGTTCAGACAAGGCAGTTTTTTCACGAATGAGGTTTGAATTCCGAAACCCAGCGAAATATTGAAAACCCAATAAGAATAGGCCTAAAAATTATTATAAAAACGAACCAGATGAACACGTTTTACCCACATCTGTCGTCCTCTAGCGGTTCAGTAGTTGGTATTAGTAATTTTAACACTAAAAATTTGTTGCAATGAGCCGAGCACAGGTGACACATTGTTTAGCTTTAGACAAATTAACCTAACATGACCAATACGGTACGAAATCACAGTAAAATTTAAACTGTATTATCTAGTTTTTGCAACAATAATATGCTAACATATAAACAATAATATGTTTGATTCAAGGGCTAGGCTTGCTGTTTCACACTTTTGATCTTTATTATACGTTCAATACGGTGAATGTATTATTGGTTCACATGCCTTGTAGTGGGTTGTTTATAACCATGTATAGTTCAACCAACGGACTTAGACTATTCTTAGGGAAAGTGGCTCTGATAACTGTTGAGCTACTGGAAAAATGTTTATACTTTCCATGTAAATTTCATCAAATTGTATTCATTTAATTCTGTCATAGTAAATTCAGGTTGAAAGTATTCTTCTGAAATAATTTTTTATTATATAGATCCTCAGTAAGACTGAAGGCTTTAGAATTCTTTGGATACTTTGTGCTTAAAAACAAACAAACAAAAATCTGTGCATTTTATTCAAGACTCGAGTCTACCAGCCTGTCATTCTTTTTTAGGGTTATCATTTAGAAATTTTATTGTCTCCAACACTGAAGATGGACCGATGCTACATTTTCTCTCTCGTATGTGTGTATGTTTGTCAATAAAATTTCTCGAAATCGGTTGAATGCACTTACACCAAAGTCCTTATACTTTAGGACTATGTTCCAACTTAGAATTTATTGAGGGTCAGAATCAAAAGGCAAGGTTACAAAAAAAACAACAGAAACAAAATTTTCTGAACATCGGAACAGATTTTATATGTTATTGAACGCTACAAACTCTGAAAAAAAAATGTTGAAAACAAATAGGAATAAATATTTTACAAGTCTGTTGGACAATAATAAAGTTTGGAGAATAAAAGTTCATTAGGAATGAAAACAGACGAATAGACACAGAAAATATGGGTATGATATGAGACAAAAATACAATTGTGGCAGTGAATGTGTATATACAACTTGTAACAGTGAAAGTGGATGTACAACTTGAAAAAGTTAGACATTGGACCATAGCCGCTCCTAATTTAGAATTAATAGATAAGACTTGAGGGAGTTAGCCAAGAACACCCACCGCCCACTTTTAGGCTAGCTTTATCTGATTGAATAGTAGGATGTAACAGTCAGCCTCTTTTACAGTGTAATCACGGCTTTAAGTTACGAGTGTGTTTTCACAGTAATGGTTTCGGAACTATGAACTCTCAGATTCAAACTACAAACACTGACCAGTTCGTCACGCAGATGAAAAGGTCGAATAAATATGATTAAAAAAATGACGAGCGAAAAAGTCTAGTTAGAGAGAAGTAAAGATTGGTAAAATAGAATATCAAAAAATTAGAGAAATAGAAACAAAAGAAGGTATAAATGCGGGATGATATATATATATACAGATACAACTTGTGTTTCCACGATAGCTGCCCACTTTGCCTTTATATGAGACGGTATGTTGTCGTAAAGTCTTTCAGACATTCCTTATTATTTGCTCATCTTGGCTAAGTGCCAGTTCTGCTTACCGCTGGTAATAGCATTAAGGAATAGTCACTTGACCAGAGGTCTATTTTAGGGTTATTTGGAGTGCGTATTTATCGTTGTACTGGTACGCAGGCAAATGTTAAATATTTATGGTTTAAGTTATTCGGTTCGTTAAAGAAACTTATAAAGACTAATTAATTATTTTCTTCCATAACTTACATCCCCAAATCTAATTAATATCAAATTAATTATTGTCTTCCATAACTTACATCACCAAGTCTAATTAATATCAAATTAATTATTTTCTTCCACAACTTACATAACCAAGTTTAATTCTTTGTTTCTTTGGAATTTCGCACAAAGCTACTCGAGGGCTATCTGTGCTAGCCGTCCCTAATTTAGCAGTGTAAGACTAGAGGGAAGGCAGCTAGTCATCACCACCCACCGCCAACTCTTGGGCTACTCTTTTACCAACGAATAGTGGGATTGACCGTCACATTATACGCCCCCACGACTGGGAGGGCGAGCATGTTTAGCGCGACGCGGGTGCGAACCTGCGACCCTCGGATTACGAGTCGCACGCCTTACGCGCTTGGCCATGCCAAGCCCCCACGTTTAATTAATATCATGTAACTTATTGTCTTCCATAACTTACATCACCAAGTCTAATTAATATCAAATCCTTAGTGTTAGGAGTAAGGTTGGAAACTATTATACCTTAAAAGACAAGATATAAAATATGTCACAGTAGAAATTATTTTTATGTTGACTTACTAACAGGTATTACTGTCATTTATTAGAAAAACTCTAATGATTTCTAGTAGGATTATGGGGTGGTGTATTAATTTACTAAACGACATTTGTATATTTCTTTATTTGATTTTATGAGGCTTTTCTGCAGGATTTACACAGTTATGAGGGTTACTATCATGTTTACTTACCTGTCAATCAAAATAAGAGAATACTAAGACATGAGTTTAACTATAAAGTAACAACTAAGAAATAATATACTTTTTTTTCTTTAAAATTATCAAGTTCAAGTACAATATTTCATTCTTCTAATTTCCTTATTTTGATTCATCTTTTAACGTTTGTGTTTATTTCCTTACCAAACATTATCTACTTTTTAATTTCATGTTTGTTTTTTTTAATGTATGTAATGAGAAATCCAAAGAGCAGAATCTGGTCATGTTATTCTGTGTTACTAACCATTTTTTTTTCTCCTTGGTGTAGCTAGGTTTTATTTTTATAGAGTACATGATGGCATTCATTTTCTCCTCACTTTGTTGAAAATATGGACCTAACATCAAAGAATCTTTCGTTATCACTGACCATGTCATCAGAGAATCTTTCGTTATCACTAATCAACACACTCTAAACTTTCGTGCAGATAGGTACCACCTACTTACTCACTTTTTGATGTCCCTACATTCTACTCAGTTCAATATTACTAGTTTTCCTTACATTCCAATAATGTTAAGTAATGTAACTTGTGTAGTCTGATGCTTTAAGTATTATGTAACTTGTGTAGTCTGATGCTTTAAGTATTATGTAACTTGTGTAGTCTGGTGCTTTAAGTATTATGTAACTTGTGTAGTCTGGTGCTTTAAGTATTATGTAACTTGTGTAGTCTGGTGCTTTAAGTATTATGTAACTTGTGTAGTCTGATGCTTTAAGTATTATGTAACTGGTGTAGTCTGATGCTTTAAGTATTATGTAACTTGTGTAGTCTGGTGCTTTTTAAAGAATCAGTTTCATTAATGGAGCCATCTTGTGTCCAAGTTGTAGCTGTGCTTTTGTGTTTTGAAGCAGATTCTGATAGTATATTAAATGAAGGTATTAGAACTGCTGTCTTGTTGTGGGTATAATTTAAAATGTCTTCAATACATTGTACATGATCATACTTTTCCTCTCGAAATTCTATTAAGTACTTTCTTTTTATATCCAAAAATATTAGGAATATTTCTGATGGATAACACTCCACATGATAATTATTGGTGCTGAATCATTGAGATAGTAATCCCTTGGTACTGACCTGAATCATTGAGATGGTAATCCCTTGGTACTGACCTGATTCATTGAGATGGTAATCCCTTGGTACTGACCTGATTCATTGAGACAGTAATATCTTGGTACTGACCTGAATCATGGAAACAGTGGACTGGGCCCAGTACCTTTCATAATACAGTATTGTGACCATACTCCTAGTGGACTGGGACTAGTACCTCTCATAATGTTGTATTGTGATCATACATCCAGTGGACTGGGACTAGTGCCTTTGATAATGTAGTATTGTGATTATTTGATCATACTTATAGTGGACTAGGACTAGTACCTTTCATAATGCAGTATTGTGATCACACTTTTAGTGTATTGGGAGTAGTACCTCTCATAATGTTGTATTATGGTCATACTCCTAGTGTACTGGGATTAGTACCTCTCATAATGTAGTATTGTGATCATACTCCTAGTGTACTGGGGTTAGTACCTCTCATAATGTAGTGTTGTGATCATACTCCTAGTGTACTGGGATTAGTACCTCTCATAATGTAGTGTTGTGATCATACTCCTAGTGTACTGGGATTAGTACCTCTCATTATGTAGTGTTGTGATCATACTCCTATTGTACTGGGATTAGTACCTCTCATAATGTAGTGTTGTGATCATACTCCTAGTGTACTGCGATTAGTACCTTTCATAATGTAGTGTTGTGATCATACTCCTAGTGTACTGGGATTAGTACCTCTCATAATGTAGTATTGTGATCATACTCCTAGTGTACAGGGATTAGTACCTCTCATAATGTAGTGTTGTGATCATACTCCTAGTGTACTGGGATTAGTACCTCTCATAATGTAGTGTTGTGATCATACTCCTAGTGTACTGGGATTAGTACCTCTCATAATGTAGTGTTGTGATCATACTCCTAGTGTACTGGGATTAGTACCTCTCATAATGTAGTATTGTGATCATACTCCTAGTGTACTGGGATTAGTACCTCTCATAATGTAGTATTGTGATCATACTCCTAGTGTACTGGGATTAGTACCTCTCATAATGTAGTATTGCGGACATACTCCTAGTGGACTGGGGTTAGTACCTCTCATAATGTAGTATTGTGATCATACTCCTAGTAGACTGGGATTAGTACCTCTCATAATGTAGTATTGTGATCATACTCCTAGTGTACTGGGATTAGTACCTCTCATAATGTAGTATTGTGATCATACTCCTAGTGTACTGGGATTAGTACCTCTCATAATGTAGTATTGTGATCATACTTCTAGTGTACTGGGATTAGTACCTCTCATAATGTAGTAGTGTGATCATACTCCTAGTGGACTGGGATTAGTACCTCTCATAATGTAGTGTTGTGATCATACTCCTAGTGTACTGGGATTAGTACCTCTCATAATGTAGTGTTGTGATCATACTCCTAGTGTACTGGGATTAGTACCTCTCATAATGTAGTGTTGTGATCATACTCCTAGTGTACTGGGATTAGTACCTCTCATAATGTAGTGTTGTGATCATACTCCTAGTGTACTGGGATTAGTACCTCTCATAATGTAGTGTTGTGATCATACTCCTAGTGTACTGCGATTAGTACCTCTCATAATGTAGTGTTGTGATCATACTCCTAGTGTACTGCGATTAGTACCTCTCATAATGTAGTGTTGTGATCATACTGCGATTAGTACCTCTATAATGTAGTGTTGTGACATACTAGTGTACTGGGATTAGTACCTCTCATAATGTAGTGTTGTGATCATACTCCTAGTGTACTGGGATTAGTACCTCTCATAATGTAGTGTTGTGATCATACTCCTAGTGTACTGGGATTAGTACCTCTCATAATGTAGTGTTGTGATCATACTCCTAGTGTACTGGGATTAGTACCTCTCATAATGTAGTGTTGTGATCATACTCCTAGTGTACTGGGATTAGTACCTCTCATAATGTAGTGTTGTGATCATACTCCTAGTGACTGGGATTAGTACCTCTCATAATGTAGTGTTGTGATCATACTCCTAGTGTACTGGGATTAGTACCTCTCATAATGTGGTGTTGTGATCATACTCCTAGTGGACTGGGATTAGTACCTCTCATAATGTAGTGTTGTGATCATACTCCTAGTGGACTGGGATTAGTACCTCTCATAATGTAGTGTTGTGATCATACTTCTAGTGTACTGGGATTAGTACCTCTCATAATGTAGTGTTGTGATCATACTCCTAGTGTACTGGGATTAGTACCTCTCATAATGTAGTGTTGTGATCATACTCCTAGTGTACTGGGATTAGTACCTCTCATAATGTAGTGTTGTGATCATACTCCTAGTGTACTGGGATTAGTACCTCTCATAATGTATTATTGTGATCATACTCCTAGTGGACTGGGATTAGTACCTCTCACAGTGCAGTATTGTGATCATACTGCTAGTGGACTGGGATTAGTACCTCTCACAGTGCAGTATTGTGATCATACTGCTAGTGGACTGGGATTAGTACCTCTCATAATGTATTATTGTGATCATACTGCTAGTGGACTGGGATTAGTACCTCTCATAATGTATTATTGTGATCATACTCCTAGTGTACTGGGATTAGTACCTCTCATAATGTAGTATTGCAGACATACTCCTAGTGTACTGGGATTAGTACCTCTCATAATGTAGTATTGCAGACATACTCCTAGTGTACTGGGATTAGTACCTCTCATAATGTAGTATTGCGGACATACTCCTAGTGGACTGGGGTTAGTACCTCTCATAATGTAGTATTGTGATCATACTCCTAGTAGACTGGGATTAGTACCTCTCATAATGTAGTATTGTGATCATACTCCTAGTAGACTGGGATTAGTACCTCTCATAATGTAGTATTGTGATCATACTCCTAGTGTACTGGGATTAGTACCTCTCATAATGTATTATTGTGATCATACTTCTAGTGTACTGGGATCAGTACCTCTCATAATGTAGTAGTGTGATCATACTCCTAGTGGACTTGGACTAGTACCTCTCATAATGGAGTGTTGTGATCATACTGGGACTAGTAAAGTTAGATGTCTTCTTGAAAGTAGTAAATAATATATAAATATTTTATGGTGTGTAGTTTATATCAGAAACTAAAGAGACCTGTAATGATAATGTTCAGGAAGTGGAGATAACCAGATATACTGGGGGATACAGCTGGACCAGGATCTCTTAGAAACTATTATCACCTTCTATCCTGAGTGGTTTAGAGACTATAACCTAAACTTGACCACAATGGCAGATTGGAACGTCAATAACACAAATGGAGGAAGCACGACCAGAAACACAGTGATTCCCTTGTCCCAATCTCAGGACTCTATCTCTTCACAAAATACCGAGGTTGATGAAGATTCTCTTCAGAAATCCATGGACAAGAACAAAGAATGTAAGCATTCCTCAAACATAGGTGGGAGTGGGAAACCTGTGGAACTTTAAGGGTATCAGTTTTTATGTTTAAGAAATATTAATATAATGCACAAAAGAGAAATTTGTTTGTTGTGTAATGTAATGAACGAAGTGTCCATTTCTGATGGATATTTCATCAGGTTAGTAAGATACATAGTTCTTATTGTAACACAGACGTTCCCAGAAATCAGACTCTGCTTATGTTGGAGAGAAATTTTTCTTCAAAATTGTGTGTAATATGTACAGTGATTTTCATATTAAAATATTGGTGTAATACAATTGGTACTTTTATTTGTAAACAGCACTGTAACGTACAGTGATACAATTATTACATTAAAGGAATAATCTAAGATGTAGTTTGTCATCCTATGGTTTTTTTTATCTAAAAGATGTTTTCTGCAGTGTAGTATGGTTTTGTTTGTTTCTGTCTGTACTGTTTTGTTTTGGCTGTGTTTTCACACTACATGGACATTTATGTGTAGTCTGTTGTTTCAGCTCTGAAGAAGAAACTATTGGAACGTCGGCCAGTATCACAACTCATAGAACAAGGGATTATGCCACGTAAATATATTCTCTTGTTTCATTTTTTATTATGTACCTTTGTAACTGTAAAGAATAGTAACCATTGTATGGTTTGATTCAAAATTAATATTCTGTTAAGATTTTTTTCTATTCAGTTTATTTTGAAACTTTAAAAAATTTAAATTTATTAGAAACTACAAATTACCATGTAGATTATGGTATTGAAATTTCATGAAAGTAAAGATACTAGTATTGTTTGTATTGACACTTGATGACTTAGCTTGAGTGACACATCTGTTATAGAGTTAGTAGTGAGTTTTAAGATGAAAGTAAAGATACTAGTATTGTTTGTATTGACACTTGATGACTTAGCTTGAGTGACACATCTGTTATAGAGTTAGTAGTGAGTTTTAAGATGAAAGTAAAGATACTAGTATTGTTTGTATTGACACTTGATGACTTAGCTTGAGTGACACATCTGTTATAGAGTTAGTAGTGAGTTTTAAGATGAAAGTAAAGATATTAGTATTGTATGTATTGACACTTGATGACTTAGCTTGAGTGACACATCTGTTATAGAGCTAGTAGTGAGTTTTAAGATGAAAGTAAAGATATTAGTATTGTATGTAGTGACACTTGATGACTTAGCTTGAGTGACACATCTGTTATAGAGTTAGTAGTGAGTTTTAAGATGAAAGTAAAGATATTAGTATTGTATCTATTCATGTGAATAGCAGTATATTTTTCTGTAAGACGTTTATTTATCTTTCATATAATTCTATTTGCCATCTTTTTTCTTTTTGTTAGTTTTCTTTTGTGTTTCAATGTATATGTGTATAGATGTTACAGATGTGTGAATGCTGTTTTCTAAATCATTATAAGAATTTATAAGGTTACTTTCTAAATGCTACAATTAACATTATGTGAAAGTAAAAGGAAAATGATTGATTTGTAAGTCATGTTACCATAACATTTTTTTGAAAATTTATTTAATTACATACAAAGAGATCTGCATGTGTAACAAACATTACAAAATGCTTGTTTTTTTTATATCCAGCCTTAAATACCCCTCCATCTTTCCACATGCAGCGACAGAAATTGGAACGGGCAAAGGTCAGTACTGAAATACATAATTGTAAAAGTTCAGATTTTCTCATATAGTCACCAAGCTAATTATATATTGTTTAATTTACGTTTGTTTATCTATAGACTTGCTAATCTATTATCTGTTTATTTAATATTTTTTATTGGTTAGAACGATTTTAAAGAAAAAAAGATTAAATAAACAGATGATAGATTAACAAATATTCAGATTGTAATAAATAATTTTGTAATTTACCTGCAGACATTATAAGTAAACATACAATATTAAGTTAATTAATTAACATTATACAAGAGAAACCACCAAACCAAACTTCATGTATTTTATATTTTCTGTATTTGTAGATAAGTAACATTCTTAAAAAAAAGATACAGTATCGACCCGATTGTCAGAAACTAGTTCATCAACATATCCTGGAAGGTAGGACAACACAAAACTTCTTTTTCCACTACTTACAAATTTACCATTACTTCAGGAGTACATAGATTTCTCTTTTATATATATTACAATCTTTAGTTTGTACTGTATGAGCACTGATAGTTTAATATTAAATATGTTTTACCTATGCTAAGCCTGACGTGTGGCAGTCCATTAGAGGGACTTCCTAATAAGGATAGTGACAACATTTAGTTATGATATCTTAGAGTATCAGTTTGTATTCTAAATAATGTATGTAGATTTTCTATCACTGCTTATTTTAGTAATGTACTACATGTAAATATGAAATATATTCTAAAGTGAAATATGTTCACTTTATTTGATAATTAATTTAATAATAGAATAACTGAATATAATAAATGATTTTGTCAGATTTATGGCATTTCTACATTTTATTCTTTTATAATTACTTTCACATTTATTGGTACAAATATTTAACTATTTTTTCTATATGTTTCAAGCTTCTCCCATGTATTACTTTTTGTAGAGTGCTTTAGGTTTTAGTAGATATCAAGGGAGCATCTTATATGTAATGTAACATTCCACTTCTAGTAAATAATTCAGAAGAATTTGATGTTCTTGTGTTACACTTCTTCCCTTTGAAAGGTTATATAAGAATACCATTGTTGTGTACATTGCTGTTAAGTAACACTTCTTCCCTTTGTTAGTTTATATAAGAATACCAGTGTTGTGTACATTGCTGTCAAGTAACACTTCTTCCCTTTGAAAGTTTATATAAGAATACCAGTGTTGTGTACAATGCTGTCAAGTAGCACTTCTTCCCTTTGTTAGTTTATATAAGAATACCAGTGTTGTGTACATTGCTGTCAAGTAACACTTCTTCCCTTTGAAAGTTTATATAAGAATACCAGTGTTGTGTACATTGCTGTTAAGTAACACTTTTTCCTTTTGAAAGTTTATATAAGAATACCAGTGTTGTGTACATTGCTGTCAAGTAAAACTTCTTCCCTTTGAAAGTTTATATAAGAATACCAGTGTTGTGTACATTGCTGTTAAGTAACACTTCTTTCCTTTGAAAGTTTATATAAGAATACCAGTGTTGTGTACATTGCTGTTAAGTAACACTTCTTCCCTTTGTCAGTTTATATAAGTATACCAGTGTTGTGTACAATGCTGTCAAGTAACATTTCTTCCCTTTGAAAGTTTATGTAAGAATACCATTGTTGTGTACATTGCTGTCAAGTAACACTTCTTCCCTTTGAAAGTTTATATAAGAATACCATTGTTGTGTACATTGCTGTCAAGTAACACTTCTTCCCTTTGAAAGTTTATATAAGAATACCATTGTTGTGTACATTGCTGTCAAGTAACACTTCTTCCCTTTGTTAGTTTATATAAGAATACCAGTGTTGTGTACATTGCTGTTAAGTAACACTTCTTTCCTTTGAAAGTTTATATAAGAATACCAGTGTTGTGTACATTGCTGTCAAGTAACACTTCTTCCCTTTGTCATGTTATATAAGAATACCAGTGTTGTGTACATTGCTGTCAAGTAACACTTCTTCCCTTTGAAAGTTTATATAAGAATACCAGTGTTGTGTACATTGCTGTCAAGTAACACTTCTTCCCTTTGAAAGTTTATATAAGAATACCAGTGTTGTGTACATTGCTGTCAAGTAACACTTCTTCCCTTTGAAAGTTTATATAAGAATACCAGTGTTGTGTACATTGCTGTTAAGTAACACTTCTTCCCTTTGTCAGGTTATATAAGAATACCAGTGTTGTGTACATTGCTGTTAAGTAACACTTCTTCCCTTTGTCAGGTTATATAAGAATACCAGTGTTGTGTACATTGCTGTCAAGTAACACTTCTTCCCTTTGAAAGTTTATATAAGAATACCAGTGTTGTGTACATTGCTGTCAAGTAACACTTCTTCCCTTTGAAAGTTTATATAAGAATACCAGTGTTGTGTACATTGCTGTCAAGTAACACTTCTTTCCTTTGTTAGGTTATATAAGAATACCAGTGTTGTGTACATTGATGTTAAGTAACACTTCTTCCCTCTGTTAGTTTATATAAAAATACTAGTGTTGTGTACATTGCTGTCAAGTAACACTTCTTTCCTTTGTTAGTTTATATAAAAATACCAGTGTTGTGTACATTGATGTTAAGTAACACTTCTTCCCTTTGTTAGTTTATATAAGAATACCAGTGTTGTGTACATTGCTGTCAAGTAACACTTCTTCCCTTTGAAAGTTTATATAAGAATACCAGTGTTGTGTAATAACACTTCTTCCCTTGTAGGTTATATAAGAATACCAGTGTACATTGCTGTTAAGTAACACTTTTTCCTTTTGAAAGTTTATATAAGAATACCAGTGTTGTGTACATTGCTGTCAAGTAACACTTCTTCCTTTTGAAGTTTATATAAGAATACCAGTGTTGTGTATATTGCTGTCAAGTAACACTTCTTCCCTTTGTTAGTTTATATAAGAATACCAGTGTTGTGTACATTGCTGTCAAGTAACACTTCTTTCCTTTGTTAGTTTATATAAGAATACCAGTGTTGTGTACATTGCTGTTAAGTAACACTTCTTCCCTTTGTCAGGTTATATAAGAATACCAGTGTTGTGTACATTGCTGTTAAGTAACACTTCTTCCATCTTCATGTAATTAGAACACGAGATTTGTATTGTTTTATGACAGTGTACATGAAAACATCTTTATTGTTTTCTGGTAATATATATATACTAGGTATAACAATTGATCCCAGTCTTCAAGAGAAGCAGAAACAGCTGAAGAAAGCTCGACTTGCTGACAACCTGAATAACCGCATTTCACGTCGACCTGGACCTCTGGAGCTCATTAAAGGAAATATTCTGCATGCTGATGAGAGACTGACACAAGCCATAAAAGGTAGGATTTTGTGAAGTTAAGTTTGACATAAAGTGTTAAGTCTTGATATATGACTTAAAATAATAATATGAACAATTATTATACTTCTTTCCTGCTTGGCAGATTCTGTCTTGGTTTGAAAGTGCTTCCACAGTACTTTCTTGCCTTCAGTGGGATTAAGTCACATATGAAAGATAGATTTTGTAAATATATTTTCAAAGATTATAGTTTTCTGAAGATTAAATTTTGTGTATAATATAAAAAGTTAAGAAAAAGAACCACACTTGAAACGTTAAAAGATGGAATGTGTTATTATTAAACAGTTAAAGAGACTGTATGTTATTTGAAAAGATGGAGGTAGAATGTGTTATTACTAAACACTTAAATAGACTGTATGTTATTTGAAAAGATGGAGATAGAATGTGTTATTATTAATAGACACTTAAATAGACTGTATGTTACTTGAAAAGATAGAGATGGAATGTGTTATTATTAAACAGTTAAATAGAGTGTATGTCATTTGAAAAGATGGAGATAGAATGTGTTATTACTAAACAGTTAAATAGACTGTATGTTATTTGAAAAGATGGAGATGGAATGTGTTATTACTAAACACTTGAATAGACTGTATGTTATTTGAAAAGATAGAGAGAGAATGTGTTATTAATAATAGACACTTAAATAGACTGTATGTTATTTGAAAAGATGGAGATGGATTGTGTTATTATTAAACAGTTAAATAGACTGTATGCAACTTGAAAAGATAGAGATAGAATGTGTTATTACTAAACAGTTAAATAGACTGTATGTTACTTGAAAAGATAGAGATAGAATGTGTTATTATTAAACAGTTAAATAGACTGTATGTTACTTGAAAATATAGAGATGGAATGTGTTATTATTAAACAGTTAAATAGACTGTATGTAACTTGAAAAGATGGAGATGGAATGTGTTATTATTAAACAGTTAAATAGACTATGTTATTTGAAAAGATGGAGATGGAATGTGTTATTATTAAACAGTTAAATAGACTGTATGTTACTTGAAAAGATGGAGATGGAATGTGTTATTTTTAAATACTTAAATAGACTGTATGTTACTTGAAAAGATAGAGATGGAATGTGTTATTATTAAATACTTAAATAGACTGTATGTTACTTGAAAAGATAGAGATGGAATGTGTTATTACTAAACACTTAAATAGACTGTATGTTGTTTGTTCAAAGTATATGTCAAATAAAGATAATATTTAACATTAAATTTTAATTGAAAAGTGACTCCAAGACCACAACTAGAACTCAGGACCAGTGTTCTATTTCTGAATAATACAATTTAAAAATGAATATAATATTGTGCATGGACTTGATAGGATTTGATCATTTTACCTGTCATAGTGTATCCTGTATTCATACTCACAGTAAGAAGCTTGTACCAGTCATGCTTCTTCTAAAAACCTATATCAGACTTCTACAAGCATATGGCAGTATGATAACGGAAGCTTGTACCAGTCATGCTCCTTCTAAAAACCTATATCAGACTTCTACTAGCATATGGCAGTATGATAACGGAAGCTTGTACCAGTCATGCTCCTTCTAAAAACCTATATCAGACTTCTACTAGCATATGGCAGTATGATAACGGAAGCTTGTACCAGTCATGCTCCTTCTAAAAACCTATATCAGACTTCTACTAGCATATGGCAGTATGATAACGGAAGCTTGTACCAGTCATGCTCCTTCTAAAAACCTATATCAGACTTCTACTAGCATATGGCAGTATGATAACGGAAGCTTGTACCAGTCATGCTCCTTCTAAAAACCTATATCAGACTTCTACTAGCATATGGCAGTATGATAGCGGAAGCTTGTACCAGTCATGCTCCTTCTAAAACCTATATCAGACTTCTACTAGCATGTGGCAGTATGATAACGGAAGCTTGTACCAGTCATGCTCCTTCTAAAACCTATATCAGACTTCTACTAGCATGTGGCAGTATGATAACGGAAGCTTGTACCAGTCATGCTCCTTCTAAAACCTATATCAGACTTCTACTAGCATGTGGCAGTATGATAACGGAAGCTTGTACCAGTCATGCTCCTTCTAAAACCTATATCAGACTTCTACTAGCATGTGGCAGTATGATAACGGAAGCTTGTACCAGTCATGCTCCTTCTAAAACCTATATCAGACTTCTACTAGCATGTGGCGGTATGATAACGGAAGCTTGTACCAGTCATGCTCCTTCTAAAACCTATATCAGACTTCTACTAGCATGTGGCGGTATGTTAGCGGAAGCTTGTACCAGTCATGCTCCTTCTAAAACCTATATCAGACTTCTACTAGCATGTGGCAGTATGATAACGGAAGCTTGTACCAGTCATGCTCCTTCTAAAACCTATATCAGACTTCTACTAGCATGTGGCAGTATGATAACGGAAGCTTGTACCAGTCATGCTCCTTCTAAAACCTATATCAGACTTCTACTAGCATGTGGCAGTATGATAACGAAGCTTGTACCAGTCATGCTCCTTCTAAAACCTATATCAGACTTCTACTAGCATGTGGCAGTATGATAGCGGAAGCTTGTACCAGTCATGCTCCTTCTAAAACCTATATCAGACTTCTACTAGCATGTGGCGGTATGATAGCGGAAGCTTGTACCAGTCATGCTCCTTCTAAAACCTATATCAGACTTCTACTAGCATGTGGCGGTATGATAGCGGAAGCTTGTACCAGTCATGCTCCTTCTAAAACCTATATCAGACTTCTACTAGCATGTGGCAGTATGATAGCGGAAGCTTGTACCAGTCATGCTCCTTCTAAAACCTATATCAGACTTCTACTAGCATGTGGCAGTATGATAACGGAAGCTTGTACCAGTCATGCTCCTTCTAAAACCTATATCAGACTTCTACTAGCATGTGGCAGTATGATAACGGAAGCTTGTACCAGTCATGCTCCTTCTAAAACCTATATCTGACTTCTACTAGCATGTGGCAGTATGATAACGGAAGCTTGTACCAGTCATGCTCCTTCTAAAACCTATATCAGACTTCTACTAGCATGTGGCGGTATGATAACGGAAGCTTGTACCAGTCATGCTCCTTCTAAAACCTATATCAGACTTCTACTAGCATGTGGCAGTATGATAACGGAAGCTTGTACCAGTCATGCTCCTTCTAAAACCTATATCAGACTTCTACTAGCATGTGGCAGTATGATAACGAAGCTTGTACCAGTCATGCTCCTTCTAAAACCTATATCAGACTTCTACTAGCATGTGGCAGTATGATAACGGAAGCTTGTACCAGTCATGCTCCTTCTAAAACCTATATCAGACTTCTACTAGCATGTGGCAGTATGATAACGGAAGCTTGTACCAGTCATGCTCCTTCTAAAACCTATATCAGACTTCTACTAGCATGTGGCAGTATGATAACGGAAGCTTGTACCAGTCATGCTCCTTCTAAAACCTATATCAGACTTCTACTAGCATGTGGCAGTATGATAACGGAAGCTTGTACCAGTCATGCTCCTTCTAAAAACCTATATCAGACTTCTACTAGCATGTGGCAGTATGATAACGGAAGCTTGTACCAGTCATGCTCCTTCTAAAAACCTATATCAGACTTCTACTAGCATGTGGCAGTATGATAACGGAAGCTTGTACCAGTCATGCTCCTTCTAAAAACCTATATCAGACTTCTACTAGCATGTGGCGGTATGATAACGGAAGCTTGTACCAGTCATGCTCCTTCTAAAACCTATATCAGACTTCTACTAGCATGTGGCAGTATGATAACGGAAGCTTGTACCAGTCATGCTCCTTCTAAAACCTATATCAGACTTCTACTAGCATGTGGCAGTATGATAACGGAAGCTTGTACCAGTCATGCTCCTTCGAAAAACCTATATCAGACTTCTACTAGCATGTGGCAGTATGATAACGGAAGCTTGTACCAGTCATGCTCCTTCTAAAAACCTATATCAGGCTTCTACTAGCATGTGGCAGTATGATAAAGGAAGCTTGTACCAGTCATGCTCCTTCTAAAAACCTATATCAGACTTCTACTAGCATGTGGCAGTAAGATAACGGAAACTTGTACCACTCATGCTCCTTCTAAAAACCTATATCAGACTTCTACTAGCATATGGCAGTATGATAACTTGTAACACTAATTCATGAACTTCAGAGTTGGCAAAACCAAGTAGTTACAACAGAGCTTTGCTTATCACTCTGTATTCCCAACTGATATAAACACTGAGATACCAGATACTTTAACCAGCCTTCTCATTTTATTATAAATACACTAAACTTAATAACATGTCAGTGCTTTTTCTATCCCCAGCTACCATTCTGAATCCTAGCACAAGTTTAATTTGATGTTCTTAAGTTATATTTCTTCCCTCTTTCTCATAGCTCTTCAGAATGGAAACATTAACACTAATTACATAGACATCAAACACCCTAATCAATAAGAAAGTAATCAGTGTTAAGGAAAACTTGTGTGTTTTTTTTTATCTGAACATTTCCCAGAGCAAAGAGAAATGTTTCAGTTTCTGATTGTCTATGAATTTTGAACTAAAATGTGTACCAAGTTTCAACATAAACAGATGGTTTCTATTCTTGGATGGCTCAGTAAGAGTTATATATCTGTCAGCCAGAGGTCTTAGGTTCAAGTCCTGGAATT
This sequence comes from Tachypleus tridentatus, assembly GCF_004210375.1. Lineage (NCBI taxonomy): Eukaryota > Metazoa > Arthropoda > Merostomata > Xiphosura > Limulidae > Tachypleus > Tachypleus tridentatus. The sequence goes on along the minus strand of NC_134833.1, from coordinate 7,125,439 downwards.
TCATTCAAATTTAATTTTAAGCAAGTAATATGCTGCAAGCTAAATATATAATCTTCAAAAAAAGAAATGCAAAAGGTAAAATATGAGACAAATTGTTAACAAGTTTATTCCGGGTAGTACTGTATGACATGTGTGAAACTTTGCACATTCACTGCTGAATATCCAAAGTCTGCAAAGGCGAAGTCCACGCTCACTAGTTGAAGTTTAACGTCACTCAACGTCAATAACGAGTATGCCCCCCGTGAGCATCAATAACTGCTTGGCATCTCCTGCCCATGGAAGTGATGAGATGACAATTCACATCCTGTGGAATGGCTGTCCACTCAGCCTGCAAAGATGCTGCAAGCTGAGGTAGAGTCTGCGGTTGAGGTTGTCGCTGTCGCAGACGTCGGTCCAACTCGTCCCAAAGATGTTCGATGAGGTTTAAATCTGGTGAACTGGAGGGCCAGCAAAGAACGTTGATGTTGTGGTGTCTCAAGAAGACAGTGGTGAGTCGGGCTGTGTGAGGACGGGCGTTGTCAGGTTGAAAAACTTCGTTGACGTTCACCATGATGGGTTGCACATGGGGCCTAAGAATCTCGTTGACGTATCGTTGAGCCGTAAGATTCCCTCGAATGTGCAAAAGGTCTGTTCTGGCATTGTAGGCGATGGCAGCCCACATCATGACGCTGCCACCACCATATCTGTCAACATCCTGCACACAGTTTGCTGCAAAACGTTCACCTCGGCGACGGTAAACACGGGTCCTTCCATCCTGCCTATGAAGCATAAAACGTGATTCATTACCGAACCAAACATGCCTCCATCGTCGATGAGGCCATACCAGATGTGCCTGAGTCCACTGCAGCCGTGCTCGACAATGTTGCTGGGTGAGGATGATGCCTCTGACTGGACGTCGAGGTCGGATTCCTGCATCTCGTAGACAGTTGTGTACGGTCTGATCGGAAATCCTATGCAGCCCTGGTATGGTTGAGGCAGTAGACATCGCAGTGGTGGTCCTACCCTGAAGGTGACGTAATCCGATGTAGCGATCTTGTGCGGGCGTGGTCACACGAGGTCTGCCAGATCGTGGATGGTCACAAGTTGATCCATGTTGTTGGTGACAATTCCATAGCCTTGTGATGGTGCTTGGGTGGACATTCACAGCTCTGGCAACATCTGATCGAGATTCGCCTGCTTCCAAGCGACCAATGGCATTGTTGCGTTGTGTTTCAGTCAGTCTTGGCGTAACTGTATTGCGTGTTGGTGGCTTAACACTGAGCTATGGAAACCGAGAACCTGTCACTTTTATAGGGATTTTGCACATGTTGCACTTGCAGATCATACAGATCTCTCAAACAAATTTATTGGACACGCATGCGTTTTGGCGAAAAATCCGATGTTTTTCTCCGTTTTCAAAGTGCACAACTTTTATTGTCATTTTGGTCTGACAATCAGTGCCTTAACACATGTAACATCACATACTCTGAGCTTGTAACGTTATTACATATATTTCTCTTTAAAATAACAAAAATATCCCTTTTGCGTTTCTTGTTTTAAAGAGTATATATATATTTTGTTTCCAACAAACCAGTTCATCCTTTGATAATTCTTATAGTATGTTTATTCATGTAATAATGGTATTGCTCTGGTTTATTGGATATTTTCAAAGTGTTTCCAACAAAAAAGTTAGTCCTTTGATAATTCTTATAGTATGATTTATTCATGTAATAATGGTATTGCTCTGGTTTATTGTATATTTTTAAAGTGTTTTCAACAAACCAGTTAGACCTTTGATAATTCTTATAGTATGATTTATTCATATAGTAAGACCACAGTACTCTGTTTATTGTTATTTTTTTTATCTTCAAACTCCTTCTGTATACAGTTGTTCTATTCTGATAGTTAGATATATCTTCTAATCATTTGAACAACTTGTTGTGCACAAATTACTTACATAGATACAGCAATTTGTTATTTATATTTCAATTTTTAGCAAGTGTTTTATTTTTCTAGAGGGACAAATAACCTTCAGAAAGACTTGTGAGGGAAAGACAATCCAGAATAACTCCCCTCAATTTAAGAATGAGGAAGATAGTAGTAGTGATGAAACCCCATCATCTCCTCAAGAGACAAGTGGACAGTTGCACAACAGGTTTGATGATGGATTTCATTAAACCCTGAGCTAAAAAAATAAACAATTTCAAAGCATTTCATTCTCTGATGAAACATTCATTCTCTGATGTATTAATATGTTTTGATTTAATTTACCAGTTATTTACATTTTTTAAATGTTATTTTTCTGAGCTATATATAAAAAAAAGTAATATTTAGGTGAAGGTATTTCTAAAAAAATATAAATAAATCATAATTTGTTTGTATTAAATGTTTCTTGTGATAATGTTTCAGCAGGATAAAATGTTGTTATTGTCATTTGAAAAGTAACAGAATCATGTTTTACCATGACTTGCATTTCAACATTTGATTTACCCTTTAACAGAATCATGTTTTACCATGACTTGCATTTCAACATTTGATTTACTCTTTAAGCACCAAAAATATCAAATCATTAAATGTAATTCTTCTTTATTTTTTATATACTCAGGTATAAATCTAATTTTGTTAAAAAGAACAGTTTCAACCAGTTGTAATAAAGAATTTGTTTTCATTGTGAATCACAAGTTTCTAATGCTAACAAGGTAATTTTTTTTTTTATTTATCAGTAAATGCAGTAGGACTGCAACCAGGACTGTGAATGTTGACTTTTATTTAATTTTACCATACAGTCTTGAATTTTAGTTAAGTTACAGAATGAAGACAGTTCACAATGTATGAAATGTTAGTTAAGTTATTTTAAAATTATTTTTCATGTATATGGTTACCTGGAATGTAATCTTTTATATTTATCTTCAATAAATTTTGATTGTACTTCTACCTTTCTAGTAAATATTAATTATTAAATAGTGTATTAATATAATACCAATTCAACAGCTTTCCATCGCTGGACACAGGTGAGACATCTCCGATTTTGGAGTCTCCAAACTCTAATAAAACTACATCTTTATCTTCTCCTGGGAGTTCTCCATTGTCCCTATGTGCTGTTTCTACCCCATGTTCACCAACAACTAACTCTGTGACAGCTTCACCATGCCATGGCCAGAACAAAGACAGTGTTAGCACCAGTAGAAGTCGAAAAAAATCTAAATCAAAGTTTCAGCCTAAAACAAGAACAATCAAATTTCATGAATATAAAGTAAGAAATGAATTTCATGTCTAAAATATGTTGATGGTACTTCTTCAATATGTATGTAAAGACGTTAAAAGTATTAAGGTATCACTGAAGTTCATAAAAAATAAACAGTAATTAAAACAAGAAAGATAACCTGAATTAATACTGTTTAGCTAGTAAATTTGATCTCTGTGAAGTATGTTATAAACATAAAGCTCATATCAATGAATATTCACTGAAAATGTTGAATTTTCAGATAATTACTATTAAGGTCTGAAGTTTTCATTTTATAATCTTTAAGCATGCAAGATACCCCAACCATAGTATACATGGTTGTCAATATAGAGAATGTCCTAGTGTTAAACTGATCTTTACTAAGTTGTAAAGTCTTAGGAATCTTCTCTCTTGATTTATTACCAAAATAAATATCAAACCAGTTGTAACAAATTAACAAGTTAACATTACGTGAAAGAACGATCAGTAACTAAAACCAGTATCAGAGTTAACATTAGGTGACTGAAAGATAAGTTACTAAACCCAGTATCAGAGTTAATGTCATGTGACAGAAAGATCAGTTACTAAACCCAGTATCAGAGTTAACATTAGGTGAAAGAAGAATCAGTTACTAAAGCAAATATCAGAGTTAATGTCAGGTGACAGAAGAATCAGTTACTAAAGCAAATATCAGAGTTAATGTCAGGTGACAGAAAGAAAAGTTACTAAAGCAAGTATCAGAGTTAATGTCAGGTGACAGAAGGATCAGTTACTGAAGCCAGTATCGGGGTTAACATTAGGTGACAGAAGGATCAGTTACTGAAGCCAGTATCAGGGTTAACATTAGGTGAAAGAAGAATCAGTTACTAAAGCAAGTATCAGAGTTAATGTCAGGTGACAGAAAGAAAAGTTACTAAACCCAATATCAGAGTTAATGTTAGGTGATAGAAAGATCAGTTACTAAAGCAAGTACCAGAGTTAAGATCAGGTTACAGAGAGAAAAGTTACTAAACCCAATATCAGAGTTAATGTTAAGTGACAGAAAGATCAGTTACTAAAGCAAGTATCAGAGTTAATGTCAGGTGACAGAAAGATCAGTTACTAAAGCAAGTATCAGAGTTAATGTCAGGTGACAGAAAGAAAAGTTACTAAAACCAGTATCAGAGTTAATGTTAGGTGAAAGAAGGATCAGTTACTAAAGCAAGTATCAGAGTGAACATTAGGTGAAAGAAGGATCAGCTACTAAACCAGTATCAGGGTTAACATTAGGTGACAGAAGGATCAATTACTAAATCCAGTATCAGGGTTAACATTAGGTGAAAGAAGGATCAGTTACTAAAACCAGTATCACAGTTAACATTAGGTGAAGGAAGGATCAGTTACTAAATCCAGTATCAGGGTTAACATTAGGTGAAAGAAGGATCAGTTACTAAATCCAGTATCAGAATTAATATTAGGTGAAGGAAGGATCAGTTACTAAATCCAGTATCAGGGTTAACATTAGGTGATAAAAGGATCAGTTACTAAATTCAGTATCAGAGTTAACATTAGGTGAAAGAAGGATCAGTTACTAAATTCAGTATCAGAGTTAACATTAGGTGAAAGAAGGATCAGTTACTAAATTCAGTATCAGAGTTAACATTAGGTGAAAGAAGGATCAGTTACTAAATCCAGTATCAGAGTTAATATTAGGTGAAGGAAGGATTAGTTACTAAATCGAGTATCAGGGTTAACATTAGGTGACAGAAGGATCAGTTACTAAATCCAGTATCAGAGTTAACATTAGGTGAAAGAAGGATCAGTTACTAAATCCAGTATCAGAGTTAATATTAGGTGAAGGAAGGATCAGTTACTAAATCGAGTATCAGGGTTAACATTAGATGAAAGAAGGATCAGTTACTAAAACCAGTATCACAGTTAACATTAGGTGAAAGAAGGATCAGTTACTAAAACCAATATCAGGGTTAACAGTAGGTGAAAGAAGGATCAGTTACTAAATCCAGTATCAGAGTTAACGTTAGGTGAAAGAAGGATCAGTTACTAAATCCAGTATCAGGGTTAACATTAGGTGAAAGAAGGATCAGCTACTAAATCCAGTATCAGGGTTAACATTAGGTGACAGAAGGATCAATTACTAAATCCAGTATCAGGGTTAACATTAGGTGACATAAGGATCAGTTACTATATCCAGTATCAGGGTTAACATTAGGTGACAGAAGGATCAGTTACTGAAGCCAGTATCAGGGTTAACATTAGGTGAAGGAAAGATCAGTTACTGAAGCCAGTATCAGGGTTAAAATTAGGTGACAGAAGGATCAGTTACTGAAGCCAGTATCAGGGTTAACATTAGGTGACATAAGGATCAGTTACTATATCCAGTATCAGGGTTAACATTAGGTGACAGAAAGATTAGTTACTGAAGCCAGTATCAGGGTTAACATTAGGTGAAAGAAGGATCAGTTACTAAAACCAGTATCACAGTTAACATTAGGTGAAAGAAGGATCAGTTACTAAAACCAATATCAGGGTTAACAGTAGGTGAAAGAAGGATCAGTTACTAAATCCAGTATCAGAGTTAACGTTAGGTGAAAGAAGGATCAGTTACTAAATCCAGTATCAGGGTTAACATTAGGTGAAAGAAGGATCAGTTACTAAATCCAGTATCAGGGTTAACATTAGGTGAAAGAAGGATCAGCTACTAAACCAGTATCAGGGTTAACATTAGGTGACAGAAGGATCAATTACTAAATCCAGTATCAGGGTTAACATTAGGTGAAGGAAGGATCAGTTACTGAAGCCAGTATCAGGGTTAACATTAGGTGACAGAAGGATCAGTTACTGAAGCCAGTATCAGGGTTAACATTAGGTGACATAAGGATCAGTTACTGAAGCCAGTATCAGGGTTAACATTAGGTGACATAAGGATCAGTTACTATATCCAGTATCAGGGTTAACATTAGGTGACATAAGGATCAGTTACTATATCCAGTATCAGGGTTAACATTAGGTGACAGAAGGATCAGTTACTGAAGCCAGTATCAGGGTTAACATTATGTGACAGAAGGATCAGTTACTGAAGCCAGTATCAGGGTTAACATTAGGTGAAAAAAGGATCAGTTACTAAATCCCGTATCAGAGTTAACATTAGGTGACATAAGGATCAGTTACTATATCCAGTATCAGGGTTAACATTAGGTGACAGAAGGATCAGTTACTGAAGCCAGTATCAGGGTTAACATTAGGTGAAGGAAGGATCAGTTACTGAAGCCAGTATCAGGGTTAACATTAGGTGACAGAAGGATCAGTTACTGAAGCCAGTATCAGGGTTAACATTAGGTGACATAAGGATCAGTTACTGAAGCCAGTATCAGGGTTAACATTAGGTGACATAAGGATCAGTTACTATATCCAGTATCAGGGTTAACATTAGGTGACAGAAGGATCAGTTACTGAAGCAAGTATCAGGGTTAACATTAGGTGAAGGAAGGATCAGTTACTGAAGCCAGTATCAGGGTTAACATTATGTGACAGAAGGATCAGTTACTAAATCCAGTATCAGAGTGAACATTAGGTGAAAGAAGGATCAGTTACTGAAACCAGTATCTGTTTTTTAATTTATTTGTTTTAATTTTCCAGTTTTTATTTCAATCCACTACTCAACTGTTATTTTTATGGATTATACAGAAAATGAGTACATTATTTGTCATTAAAATTTCTGATGCCATAGCAAACCACGGTCTGTCTGATGGCCATGCATTTGACGATAGCCAACGGTGTAGTACTGACTACAAAAGGGGATCAAGTACAATAATTAGTACACTGGACAATGTACCAAAGAATCCATGTTTGGATCCCATTGTGATCAGAGAAATAATTCATGCTCTGCACTTTGTAATCATGATTATGTTATAAAGAAAACAGTCATATCACACTCTGTGATTAGAGTAACCTCTATGATGACTGTGTATGGTGCTGACTTGTTGCCTTCTTTATGATCTATTGCTTGACAGTTAATGTAGATGGTCCTTAAGTAACTTTATGAGAAAATCAAGAAACAAGTCATTGTTAAAGGCTCTGTCTCAAAACTGTCATTTTCAAATAAGATCCATCTTTACTAATGCTTTGAATAATGTCTATTGCAGGAGGATGTCAGATTCCCAGAATCCATTTAAATAATATGATTATGGAGAAATCAATAGGTATTGCTTTCAGTGATTCTATTTTTATGAACAGCAGGAATACCCATTTCATTATTGAGACAGAGACCTTAGTACCTTTGTTGCTTGCTGTTGCTCTTGTCACATTTGTGGTTTTATCGACTTATTTGTGGATTCTCATGGCTGGGAAATGACTTGTTTCAAGTCTCTTTCTTGGTGGTCTTCATGCCATAAGTTGATCTGTATTTTTGTCATTCTGTTTCATTAAGTATGAGCTGTATCCTCATCTTTAAAATTCTAAATGTCCAACCTGACCACATCTTTATGACCTGAACATATGAATACTTTATATTGAAAAGACTTGCTAGATACCCTTCCCGTAATATTTTCATGGCATCACATTACTTGTTAAACACCAAAATGTATTTCTGATTTACCTGTTTTACCTCGACTTTACACATCAGCTGGGTACATCATGTTGGCTTTTTATTTGTATATTAAAAATTATTTTTACTGTAACATACTAAACCATACTTAATAATGTATTTTTTATACCTTCATCATGAACAAGCTACATAAGTAGATTTGTTTTATATAGTTTATAATAATAAAAAGCTCTAAAACCACATAAATAATGACCAAAAGAAAAAAATGACCAAGAAAAGTGCAGCCACAAGGGCTTGGACATTCAAAGTGACTACTTTTGATTTCATTCATCAGAGAATTTGTAACAAGAAAAAACAAAAGCTTAACGTATGTAAAAACACTATCAGTCCAATAGCATGGTGGTTACACCTTCTTGTCTTGCACACAACAGGAACTTATCTGGACAAACTGTAAATAAATGTTAACCAGTTTGTTTTTGTTGACCCTATGGATGTCACAAAGCTCTAGTTTCTCTACTACTTTTGCTCATTAAGACTACAATTCCTTCTTTTTCACATATTTTGTTAAGTTAGAAGCAGTTCCTAGTATAAATTCCCTGAAAATATTGTGTAAAGAAATTTGTTACTCATGAGAAACTAATATGTCTCTGAAAAGATTATAAAGTTAAGACAAATAAATAGATTAGGATGAAAGATGGATTGATAATTATTTCTAAAGTGAATCACATCTGATTTACATAAAAGTAGCCTTAAAGTGATGAAAGTAATATATAATTATAAATATATAACTTAATAAATATAGGGCCCCCCTAGTGCTCAGAAAAACCACACAGTACCTTCCAGTCCAGTAGAGACTACATATGAATTACTGCTTCAACAGCAACAACTCCTCCTACAGTGGCAGCTGGAGTGGCGACACAAATATCCACAGATAGTAGTGCCATCTGGTTTCCCTGGAAATTTGTCTTCTGGTAAGGTAAGTTGTATATTAATGACATAATCAATGTATCCTATCACCATCTGTAAGTTAAGAAAGCATTTTCATATTAACAAATTCTCTAAACTTGTAAGAGCTTTTTGATATAAACAAATAAACCTTTTTTTTTCTATATTTTAGATAGTTACCTTACTTAGTGTTAGTTTTAGAGTGATTCTACCTAATAACTATAGTACATGTACATGATGTGTCAGTGTTAGTTTTAGAGTGATTCTACTTAATAACTACAGAACATGTACATGATGTGTCAGTGTTAGTTTTAGAGTGATTCTACCTAATAACTATAGTACATGTACATAATGTGTCAGTGTTAGTTTTAGAGTGATTCTACGTCATAACTACACTACATGTACATAATGTGTCAGTGTTAGTTTTAGAGTAATTATACATAATAACTACAGTACATGTACATAATGTGTCAGTGTTAGTTTTAGAGTGATTCTACTTCATAACTACAGTACATGTACTTGATGTGTCAGTGTTAGTTTTAAAGTGATTCTACTTCATAACTACAGTACATGTACTTGATGTGTCAGTGTTAGTTTTAGAGTGATTCTACATAATAACTACAGTACATGTACATAATGTGTCAGTGTTAGTTTTAAAGTGATTCTACTTCATAACTACAGTACATGTACTTGATGTGTCAGTGTTAGTTTTAGAGTGATTCTACATAATAACTACAGTACATGTACATAATGTAGCAGTGTTAGTTTCAGAGTGACTCTACATAATAACTACACTACATGTACATCATGTTTCAGTGTTAGTTTTAGAGTGATTCTACATAATAACTACAGTACATGTACACAATGTATCAGTGTTAGTTTTAGAGTGATTCTACTTAATAACTACAGAACATGTACATGATGTGTCAGTGTTAGTTTTAGAGTGATTCTACTTAATAACTACAGAACATGTACATGATGTGTCAGTGTTAGTTTTTCAGTGATTCTACATAATAACTACAGTACATGTACATAATGTAGCAGTGTTAGTTTCAGAGTGATTCTACATAATAACTACAGTACATGTACATGATGTTTCAGTGTTAGTTTTGGAGTGATTCTACATAATAACTACAGTACATGTACATGATGTTTCAGTGTTAGTTTTGGAGTGATTCTACATAATAACTACAGTACATGTACATGATGTTTCAGTGTTAGTTTTGGAGTGATTCTACATAATAACTACAGTACATGTACATGATGTTTCAGTGTTAGTTTTGGAGTGATTCTACATAATAACTACAGTACATGTACATAATATATCAGTGTTAGTTTTAGAGTGATTCTACATAATAACTACAGTACATGTGCATAATATATCAGTGTTAGTTTTAGAGTGATTCTACATAATAACTACAGTACATATACATAATGTATCAGTGTTAGTTTTAGAGTGATTCTACATAATAACTACAGTACATGTACATAATATATCAGTGTTAGTTTTAGAGTGATTCTACATAATAACTACAGTACATGTGCATAATATATCAGTGTTAGTTTTAGAGTGATTCTACATAATAACTACAGTACATGTACATAATGTATCAGTGTTAGTTTTAGAGTGATTCTACATAATAACTACAGTACATGTACATAATATATCAGTGTTAGTTTTAGAGTGATTCTACATAATAACTACAGTACATATACATAATGTATCAGTGTTAGTTTTAGAGTGATTCTACATAATAACTACAGTACAAGTACATAATGTGTCAGTGTTAGTTTTAGAGTGATTCTACATAATAACTACAGTACATGTACATAATGTATCAGTGTTAGTTTTAGAGTGATTCTACATAATAACTACACTACATGTACATGATGTGTCAGTGTTAGTTTTAGAGTAATTATACATAATAACTACAGAACATGTACATGATGTATCAGTGTTAGTTTTAGAGTGATTCTACATAATAACAACAGTACATGTACTTGATGTGTCAGTGTTAGTTTTAGAGTGATTCTAAATAATAACTACAGTACATGTACATGATGTGTCAGTGTTAGTTTTAGAGTGATTCTACATAATAACAACAGTACATGTACATAATGTATCAGTGTTAGTTTTAGTGATTCTACATAATAACTACAATACATGTACATAATGTGTCAGTGTTAGTTTTAGAGTGATTCTACATAATAACTACAGTACATGTACATGATGTGTCAGTGTTAGTTTTAGAGTGATTCTACATAATAACAACAGTACATGTACTTGATGTATCAGTGTTAGTTTTAGAGTGATTCTACTTCATAACTACACTACATGTACATAATGTGTCAGTGTTAGTTTTAGAGTGATTCTACATAATAACTACAGTACATGTACTTGATGTGTCAGTGTTAGTTTTAAAGTGATTCTACATAATAACTACAGTACATGTACATAATGTAGCAGTGTTAGTTTCAGAGTGATTCTACATAATAACTACAGTACATGTACATAATGTGTCAGTGTTAGTTTTTGAGTGATTCTACATAATAACTACAGAACATGTACATTATGTATCAGTGTTAGTTTCAGAAATTCTGCCTACTAACTACAGTACATGTGCATAATGTAGCAGTGTTAGTTTTAGAGTGATTCTACATAATAACTACAGTACATGTACATAATGTATCAGTGTTAGTTTTAGAGTGATTCTACATAATAACTACAGTACATGTACATAATATATCAGTGTTAGTTTTAGAGTGACTCTACATAATAACTACAGTACATATACATAATATATCAGTGTTAGTTTTAGAGTGACTCTACATAATAACTACAGTACATGTACATAATATATCAGTGTTAGTTTCAGAGTGATTCTACATAATAACTACAGTACATGTACATGATGTTTCAGTGTTAGTTTTGGAGTGATTCTACATAATAACTACAGTACATGTACATGATGTTTCAGTGTTAGTTTTGGAGTGATTCTACATAATAACTACAGTACATGTACATGATGTTTCAGTGTTAGTTTTGGAGTGATTCTACATAATAACTACAGTACATGTACATGATGTTTCAGTGTTAGTTTTGGAGTGATTCTACATAATAACTACAGTACATGTACATAATATATCAGTGTTAGTTTTAGAGTGATTCTACATAATAACTACAGTACATGTGCATAATATATCAGTGTTAGTTTTAGAGTGATTCTACATAATAACTACAGTACATATACATAATGTATCAGTGTTAGTTTTAGAGTGATTCTACATAATAACTACAGTACATGTACATAATATATCAGTGTTAGTTTTAGAGTGATTCTACATAATAACTACAGTACATGTGCATAATATATCAGTGTTAGTTTTAGAGTGATTCTACATAATAACTACAGTACATATACATAATGTATCAGTGTTAGTTTTAGAGTGATTCTACATAATAACTACAGTACATGTGCATAATATATCAGTGTTAGTTTTAGAGTGATTCTACATAATAACTACAGTACATATACATAATGTATCAGTGTTAGTTTTAGAGTGATTCTACATAATAACTACAGTACAAGTACATAATGTGTCAGTGTTAGTTTTAGAGTGATTCTACATAATAACTACAGTACATGTACATAATGTATCAGTGTTAGTTTTAGAGTGATTCTACTTCATAACTACACTACATGTACATAATGTGTCAGTGTTAGTTTTAGAGTAATTATACATAATAACTACAGAACATGTACATGATGTATCAGTGTTAGTTTTAGAGTTATTCTACATAATAACAACAGTACATGTACTTGATGTGTCAATGTTAGTTTTAGAGTGATTCTAAATAATAACTACAGTACATGTACATGATGTGTCAGTGTTAGTTTTAGAGTGATTCTACATAATAACAACAGTACATGTACATAATGTATCAGTGTTAGTTTTAGTGATTCTACATAATAACTACAATACATGTACATAATGTGTCAGTGTTAGTTTTAGAGTGATTCTACATAATAACTACAGTACATGTACATGATGTGTCAGTGTTAGTTTTAGAGTGATTCTACATAATAACAACAGTACATGTACTTGATGTATCAGTGTTAGTTTTAGAGTGATTCTACTTCATAACTACACTACATGTACATAATGTGTCAGTGTTAGTTTTAGAGTAATTATACATAATAACTACAGTACATGTACATAATGTGTCAGTGTTAGTTTCAGAGTGATTCTACTTCATAACTACAGTACATGTACTTGATGTGTCAGTGTTAGTTTTAAAGTGATTCTACTTCATAACTACAGTACATGTACATAATGTAGCAGTGTTAGTTTCAGAGTGATTCTACATAATAACTACAGTACATATACATAATGTATCAGTGTTAGTTTTAGAGTGATTCTACATAATAACTACAGTACATGTGCATAATATATCAGTGTTAGTTTTAGAGTGATTCTACATAATAACTACAGTACATATACATAATGTATCAGTGTTAGTTTTAGAGTGATTCTACATAATAACTACAGTACAAGTACATAATGTGTCAGTGTTAGTTTTAGAGTGATTCTACATAATAACTACAGTACATGTACATAATGTATCAGTGTTAGTTTTAGAGTGATTCTACTTCATAACTACACTACATGTACATAATGTGTCAGTGTTAGTTTTAGAGTAATTATACATAATAACTACAGAACATGTACATGATGTATCAGTGTTAGTTTTAGAGTTATTCTACATAATAACAACAGTACATGTACTTGATGTGTCAATGTTAGTTTTAGAGTGATTCTAAATAATAACTACAGTACATGTACATGATGTGTCAGTGTTAGTTTTAGAGTGATTCTACATAATAACAACAGTACATGTACATAATGTATCAGTGTTAGTTTTAGTGATTCTACATAATGACTACAATACATGTACATAATGTGTCAGTGTTAGTTTTAGAGTGATTCTACATAATAACTACAGTACATGTACATGATGTGTCAGTGTTAGTTTTAGAGTGATTCTACATAATAACAACAGTACATGTACTTGATGTATCAGTGTTAGTTTTAGAGTGATTCTACTTCATAACTACACTACATGTACATAATGTGTCAGTGTTAGTTTTAGAGTAATTATACATAATAACTACAGTACATGTACATAATGTGTCAGTGTTAGTTTCAGAGTGATTCTACTTCATAACTACAGTACATGTACTTGATGTGTCAGTGTTAGTTTTAAAGTGATTCTACTTCATAACTACAGTACATGTACTTGATGTGTCAGTGTTAGTTTTAAAGTGATTCTACTTCATAACTACAGTACATGTACATAATGTAGCAGTGTTAGTTTCAGAGTGATTCTACATAATAACTACAGTACATGTACTTGATGTGTCAGTGTTAGTTTTTGAGTGATTCTACATAATAACTACAGAACATGTACATTATGTATCAGTGTTAGTTTCAGAAATTCTGCCTACTAACTACAGTACATGTGCATAATGTATCAGTGTTAGTTTTAGAGTGATTCTACATAATAACTACAGTACATGTACATAATATATCAGTGTTAGTTTTAGAGTGACTCTACATAATAACTACAGTACATGTACATAATATATCAGTGTTAGTTTTAGAGTGACTCTACATAATAACTACAGTACATATACATAATATATCAGTGTTAGTTTTAGAGTGACTCTACATAATAACTACAGTACATGTACATAATATATCAGTGTTAGTTTTAGAGTGATTCTACATAATAACAACAGTACATGTACTTGATGTGTCAGTGTTAGTTTTAGAGTGATTCTACATAATAACTACAGTACATATACATGATGTATCAGTGTTAGTTTTAGAGTGATTCTACATAATAACAACAGTACATGTACTTGATGTGTCAATGTTAGTTTTAGTGATTCTACATAATAACTACAATACATGTACATAATGTGTCAGTGTTAGTTTTAGAGTGATTCTACATAATAACTACAGTACATGTACGTGATGTGTCAGTGTTAGTTTTAGAGTGATTCTACATAATAACAACAGTACATGTACTTGATGTATCAGTGTTAGTTTTAGAGTGATTCTACTTCATAACTACACTACATGTACATAATGTGTCAGTGTTAGTTTTAGAGTAATTATACATAATAACTACAGTACATGTACTTGATGTGTCAGTGTTAGTTTTAGAGTGATTCTACATAATAACTACAGTACATGTACATGATGTATCAGTGTTAGTTTTAGAGTGATTCTACATAATAACAACAGTACATGTACTTGATGTGTCAATGTTAGTTTTAGAGTGATTCTAAATAATAACTACAGTACATGTACATGATGTGTCAGTGTTAGTTTTAGAGTGATTCTACATAATAACAACAGTACATGTACATAATGTATCAGTGTTAGTTTTAGTGATTCTACATAATAACTACAATACATGTACATAATGTGTCAGTGTTAGTTTTAGAGTGATTCTACATAATAACTACAGTACATGTACATGATGTGTCAGTGTTAGTTTTAGAGTGATTCTACATAATAACAACAGTACATGTACTTGATGTATCAGTGTTAGTTTTAGAGTGATTCTACTTCTTAACTACACTACATGTACATAATGTGTCAGTGTTAGTTTTTGAGTGATTCTACATAATAACTACAGAACATGTACATTATGTATCAGTGTTAGTTTCAGAAATTCTGCCTACTAACTACAGTACATGTGCATAATGTATCATAATGTGCACAATATGACACATCAACTCATCTAACAATCTTAAACTCTTCATACAGACTCCTGTTCTCACTGTTAAATATGACACATCAACTCATCTAACAATCTTGAACTCTTAATACAGACTCCTGTTCTCACTGTTAAATATGACACATCAACTCATCTAACAATCTTAAACTCTTAATACAGACTCCTGTTCTCACTGTTAAATATGACACATCAACTCATCTAACAATCTTAAACTCTTAATACAGACTCCTGTTCTCACTGTTAAATATGACACATCAACTCATCTAACAATCTTAAACTCTTAATACAGACTCCTGTTCTCACTGTTAAATATGACACATCAACTCATCTAACAATCTTAAACTCTTAATACACATCCCATCTTCTTTTATCAAGAGAAAACAATTTTAGAGATTTCAAAGTTTTCTCATATGACAATCTCTCCATTGCAGGAACCATTCTATTAACTTTTTCCTTAAATCTTTCAAATAGTTCACTGTCTTTTCTAAGCTAAGGAGCCCAGACTGAACAAAATGAAAACAAACTTTATGATATTAATATGGCAATTAGTCAGTGATAACAGTGACATCTATCACCCCTGCATCACCACATACACTACATTGTTTGCATCATGTTTTAATTGTATAATCTACATCTTCAGTCACTTCTTTGAACCACTGTTTATGTTGTATCATCCCATGTACTCTGTTTATCACTGCTCCAACTGTTTTAATTATGTCATCCTCAATGTTGTTTAAAGGTTGTTCAAAGAACCATTAATTTCATATGAATCTGATGTTAAAATGCTGGTTTTGAAAATAATATGTTGATTCTTCTGTGTTGTGTCATTGATAGAAACCAGGTGATGATCAAACTCCCAGTGGTAAGTCAACTCCAACTCAGCTCCCAGCTTCTCAGAATAATCAGTTTCAGTGTGAGGACAACAATAACAGTACACCCAAACTGGAAGTTTCCAAACTTGAAGATATGAAAGGTAAGAAGTCTTGCTAAAAATATATTTTATTTATAAAAGGTAAGTAAGTATTAACAGTTTAATTAAGTGAACCTTTCTATGAAGGTGCTGATTGTGTACGACTGTAAACAATGTTGTATATATTATAGAACTATATACTAAGTAAGATGAGTTACATTCAGTTAAATGATAAGCAAAAACTGTTTCCTAACAATAAATTGTTTTTCTTTTATCTTTATTAATAACATATGTAACACGTAATGAGTTGTATGTTTTCTTCTACTGATAATGATTTAATTTCGGATAGTGAGTGACCTGAAAGCTGAGTTAAAGAGACGAAATTTGCCAGTGTCAGGGCCTAAACCTCAACTCATTGAGCGGTTGAAGACTTATTCTAATGTAACACCAAGCACTGCCACAGCATCCTCATTTAATTTTACAAATGTTTCTTCCACTGTAAACACCAGTAGTCCAGCAATACCAGTCAGCCTTATTGACAACATGCTCACTGTTCTTCAATACACCACTGATCATGACATTAATTTAATGTCTCCTGTAGAAACGGTGACGAATGTTCTTCCTGCTTTACCTAGCACTGAATCTAAGTTTGAGATCTATCAAGTATCGAACGAGGTAGAACCTTCATTGTTGCCACCTGCTGTTCCAATGGATACTGACATAAAAATAACATTAGATTCAGCTGAGGAGGACATAGTAAATCTTCAACAAAAACGTATCAGGGAACTCCAGTTGGAGCTCCAGAGGTCAGTGTACTATTCCATCTTTACATGCATAGTGCTTTCAGTTCAAACATATAAACTGTTTCATTCAGTAGGAATGTTTTCTTTTATATATGAAAAACTACTTATTGCTACCTAGTAAAACTGATTTTGTGTTTATTTTCAATGTGACATTGTTGTAATCCTGAGGAACTGTTTGGAATTTGCTGACATATGTTGTTAAGATTTATTTTTGAATCATCTTATTAAAGGATTTCTCTTTTTGTTCATGCCAAGCTCTGCAGTGTAAATAGAACAACAGTTTCTTTTAACAGATGGCTTAAAATAAACCTCTGTTAGAATAGCACACTTGATATAATAGTTCTCTATGTTTGATAGAATGGCACACATGATATAATAGTTCTCTAGGTTTGGTAGAATGGCACACATGATATAATAGTTCTCTCAGTTTGGTAGAATAGCACACATGGTATAATAGTTCTCTAGGTTTGGTAGAATAGCACACTTGGTATAATAGTTCTCTAGGTGTGGTAGAATAGTACACTTGATATAATAATTCTCTAGGTTTGGTAGAATAGTACACTTGATATAATAGTTCTCTAGGTGTGGTAGAATAGTACACTTGGTATAATAGTTCTCTAGGTTTGGTAGAATAACACATTTGATATAATAGTTCTCTAGGTTTGGTAGAATAGTACACTTGGTATAATAGTTCTCTAGGTTTGGTAGAATAACACATTTGATATAATAGTTCTCTTGGTTTGGTAGAATAGCACACTTGGTATAATAGTTCTCTAGGTTTGGTAGAATAGTACACTTGGTATAATAGTTCTCTAGGTTTGGTAGAATAGTGCACTTGGTATAATAGTTCTGTAGGTTTGGTAGACTTAGTACACTTGGTATAATAGTTCTCTAGGTTTGGTAGAATAACACATTTGATATAATAGTTCTCTTGGTTTGGCAGAATAGCACACCTGGTATAATAGTTCTCCCAGGCCTGGCAGAACAGTGCACTTGGTATAATAGTTCTGTAGGTTTGGTAGACCTAGTACACTTGGTATAATAGTTCTCTAGGTTTGGTAGAATAGTACACTTGGTATAATAGTTCTCTTGGTTTGGTAGAATAGTACACTTGGTATAATAGTTCTCTAGGTTTGGTAGAATAGTACACTTGGTATAATAGTTCTCTAGGTTTGGTAGAACAACACATTTGATATAATAGTTCTCTAGGTTTGGTAGAATAGCACACCTTGGTATAATAGTTCTCTAGGTTTGGTAGAATAGTACACTTGGTATAATAGTTCTCTAGGTTTGGTAGAATAGCACTCTTGATATAATAGTTCTCTAGGTTTGGTAGAATAGCACACTTGATATAATAGTTCTCTATGTTTGATAGAATGGCACACATGATATAATAGTTCTCTAGGTTTGGTAGAATGGCACACATGATATAATAGTTCTCTCAGTTTGGTAGAATAGCACACATGGTATAATAGTTCTCTAGGTTTGGTAGAATAGCACACTTGGTATAATAGTTCTCTAGGTGTGGTAGAATAGTACACTTGGTATAATAGTTCTCTAGGTTTGGTAGAATAGTACACTTGGTATAATAGTTCTCTAGGTGTGGTAGAATAGTACACTTGATATAATAGTTCTCTAGGTTTGGTAGAATTAGTACACTTGGTATAATAGTTCTCTAGGTTTGGTAGAATAACACATTTGATATAATAGTTCTCTAGGTTTGGTAGAATAGCACACTTGATATAATAGTCCTCTAGGTGAAATAACTTATGGAATACTATTTAACTTGCCTTCGTTAATTGCCAGTGTGAACACTTATATCTATCAGAACATTCTAAAACACTGCCTAGTTTTATATACTGAAAAAAATGTTTTCATAAAAAACAACTAAGAATTGGTGAGAATAAATCCAAAGTTTATAGAAAAAGATACAAGAACTGTTAATAATCCAGGTTACATCTTTTAACCTTCAATGATATTTATCCCTTTTCAGATCCCAGTTGCAACTTCACCAGCAGCAGGGTTATCTACAGACTCAGTCTTCCTCACAGATTGTACAAGCTGATCTTAATCAACAGTCTGATTCACAGGACGTTTCCTGTAGCACCCCAGCTTTCACGACTGTAGCTGCCACTTGTACCGTTGCAACATCAGAGGCCAAACCTAACCAGCGACAACTGCTTCAGCAACACTTGCAACAGAAATTACAACGACAGCAGCAACCACTTGGTAGGCCTAATTTTATTAAAGTTGTGTATGCCTATCCTTACACAGTCAAACTTATTACTGATGTAACTTGAGTTACTTATACTTTGTTCTGTAGTTTTGTATTAAATTCATTAGTTACTTTCCAAAAACGTTACTTATAGATTAGCTACTACTATGTGTTCTTAGTGCTTATAAAGATTTTCAGCTGTGGATTTACTTCTTAAATTTTCATTATTTCTCTGTGTTTCCGAGTTTGGTTGGTTCAAAAACTCTACTCAAAATATTTCACTCTACCTGTTTCCGAGTTTGGTTGGTTCAAAAACTCTACTCAAAATATCTCACTCTACCTGTTTCTGAGTTTGGTTGGTTCAAAAAGTCTACTCAAAATATTTCATTTTACCTCTTTCCGAGTTTCATTGGTTCAAAAACTCTACTCAAAATATTTTATTTTTAACAGGGGCTTCAAGTTTTTCCAATGATATTTTGTCAGCAGCAGTGAAAGCCAACCTTGCTAGTTTTCTTCACACTGTTTCAACTTCGACAAGTAATGTTATGCAGGACCCAGCCATGAGTCACACTGTTTCGCCAAGCTGTACCTCAGTAACTAGTAGCATCCAGCAACCTGTCGTGAGTTTTCCCTCAACATTCCCACATGTAACTGCTGGTTTTCTGTGTCCTTCTACTTCAGTAATGAATGACCCAGTTTCGACAACTGCCAAGCCACGAGCAAGCTCGTTACCTAATGGGTTGATTGACAAGAGGTAATAAATCAGGATTGTTTTACAACTCAAAGTTTCAGTATCTACCTTTTAAAGGAATGTAACATGTTTGTGAGTGGTTAGGTAATAACTTCATCATTACTTATGATGTCTTCCTTACATTCACACAATGACATGTTCCATATTAAGTGTTCTACAAAAACTTTATAAAAGTTGCCAGCTACAGGATATTAATGTTAAAAGCAATAAATAAAAACTCTATAACCCAAACACTTTGGAAAGGTGAACATCTCTTTTTCAGGGGCAAATTCATTTCTATTATGACTTCTTCAGCCTACATGTTTTTCTAATATCATCAATGATAAAAGCATGTATAGAAGAAATTTTTTGACAACAATACCTCTATCCAGGTGACAAGGCTATAACTCCACATATAAATAAAAATTAAATCAACTGTTTCAAAAAAATTTCAGCTGATGCCACTCGTATTGATGGAAGGAAAATGAATTATCCATGATATACCAGACTCCTGTCACTTTAGGACCACATAGTATGATATCAAAATTAATAGTAAATGGATTTAATTAATAAATTTTAGACAAAAATTAAATTATTCTGTAATAAATACAAAAATGCATTAAATATATACAAAAAAGTAAAAATCAGAGAAATTCTACTAAAGATTATTTTTAGCTAAAAATAAGGTCATCTAAGAACTTGACATTACTTTATGAGGATGTACACTTTAAGCCACATATAAGAGCACAGTAAACTATCACTTTATTGTGATGTTGTGTTAATTAGTGTCTCTACATACTGGGGGTAGGAATACTAACTTCAAGTTTTATATTACTTACCTTTTTTATTTTTCCATCTTTTTATGTTTATGTTTTTCTAACTTGGGAGAGCAGTCACCTTCCTACAGCTGTCTGCAGGCAGTAAAGAGTGATATATATATATGGGATGTTGTAGGTTTAACACCCACATCTTGCTCTCCTAATTTCTAATTTTCTTATGTGAGACAAGCAAATTGGAGGTTAAGACTGATGGTGTATCCCCAACACAATTTAAGTCCTACTTCCACAGTCACCTCCAAAAGCAGGATACATTTTATAATACCACGTTGTAGCTTGTACCCTAGAATCCTTTTTAAAAATATGCAGCATATTTTATTTCATGTAAATGTGTTTTAGTTTATGGCTTGTAAATGTTATATATATATATATATACTTATAATTAAACAATATAATATTACAAGGACTTATAAGCAACTAAATACGTAGTGTATCCACATGCTTATAATTAACTAAATAGAAAGTGTATCTCAGAACAGCTTATATGATTGTCAATGGTCATATTCAGTTTCTCTCTTTCTTAACTTGAAGTTGACCTAGGAAGGTCGAAACGTTGTTCTCTCCCTATCAATAAAAGTGTTAATAAACACATCTTAGGGATGAGAGTATAAATGGGTACAAGATTGTAGTGGGCATTGCAGTTAGGTTATTAATAAGTATAGGTATAAAGGTGTTTCTTTATATTGGTTTTAGTTGCTGTACAAGTAGGGCTTTTTTGATTTTACATTTGTTTCTCTATTTAATATCTTGGTGCTTTCTATAGTTATGTTGTGTTTATCTGATTTGCAGTGTTTAAAAACTTGTGAAGGTGTTTTTTGTGTTCTTTAAATCTAGTTTCCATTTTTCTGTTTGTTTCTTTATTGTAGAAGTCATGGCAATTGTTGCATTGTGTTGTATAAATAATGTTGGTGTTGTGTTTGTCAGTGTAGTTTTTACATAGAATGAACTTTAGTTTTGTACCTGGTTTTTGAATAAATTTGGTGTTTACTGGAATGTTGTGTTTTGTTAATTTTTTTCCAAATGTTGGTTATTTTTTCACTGATGTCAGGAACATATGGTATACAGCAGTGTAAGGTTTTGTAGTTTGTTGTATCTTGGGATTTATCGTTGTTGGTCTAAGTGTGTGTGTATAATTTTTTCTACTGTTTTTGAGGAAATTTGTTGATGTTGATGAAGTGATGTTTTATTTTGTTGATTTCATCATTAATTTTATAGTGTGAACATAGTTCTGTTGCTGTGTTTATTTGGTTTGTTAATATGTTAAGTTTTTGTTTTATTTCATGTTCTGACTTACAGTATGGGTGATTTATCTGTGGATTTCTGTTTTAAATTGTGTATCATTTCTTGTGATTTTGAGGTCAAGAAATGCTATTTGGTTAGTTTTTTTTTCCTGTTCACAGATAAACTTAATGTTAGGGTGTATAGAGTGAGTGTGGTTTAAAAAAACTAAGTGCATGTTCTGTAGATGTGAATCCAGCAATTGTATCATCAACATACCTGTACCAGTATAGTGATGGGTGTAAGGCTGTGATTCAATCTGTTATCAAAATGTTGGCTAGAACTGGTGACATGGGATTCCCCATACTTAAGCCATTTATTTGTAGGTAGCTTGGTTATTGAACATAAAGTGAATACATAGTGTATCCACATACTTATAATTAACTAAATGCATAGTGTATCCACATGTTTATAATTAACTAAATGCATAGTGTATCCACATGTTTATAATTAACTAAATGCATAGTGTATCCACATGTTTATAATTAACTAAATGCATAGTGTATCCACATGTTTATAATTAACTAAATGCATAGTGTATCCACATGTTTATAATTAACTAAATACATGGTGTATTCACATGTTTATAATTAACTAAATACATGGTGTATTCACATGTTTATAATTAACTAAATACATGGTGTATCCACATGTTTATAATTAACTAAATACATGGTGTATCCACATGTTTATAATTAACTAAATACATGGTGTATTCACATGTTTATAATTGAACACTTTTTTAACTTGATTTCATTATATTTTATAATTTCTTTTTAATGCTACAGATGAATGAGAAACATTTGTTTTGCATGTTATTATTCATGTTTTACACATGTAATATTAATGTTATTATCCATGTTTTACACATGTAATATTAATGTTATTATCCATGTTTTACATATGTAATATTAATTTACTCTTGGTAACAAAACACTGAGACAGAAATGGTGATGTTAGCTTAGATTGGTTACAACAGTAAAACTTCCTATTACTACTTGGTTTCAACACTAACACTTCCTGTTACTACTTGGTTTCAACACTTGATGAAAATCTCCTCTATTCTATAAGAGTGCTGAATTTTATATTGTACAGTATAGGAGCTTGTGGATCAGTGGTGAGAGATAAGAACAGTCTCATAATCTACATGTTAACAAGAAAGTTGTAGGTCTAAGGAAGTGAACAAAAAACAGTTTATTATCTGATGTTTAACTTTCTACTGTAGAAAAATGTCCGTGCCCACTGTGGACACAAGACCGTCAAACAAACCTTTATTATCCAAGAAAAATTCAGAACCACCACCAGACTATGATGAAGCCACAAAACAGTTGAACAAGGTTAGACTTGGATCTTCTTGTCATCTTTATATTATTTGAAAGAATGTCTTTTAATTGTATGTGTGTAATAAGATTTGTTTATATTATATACATGTCTGGTGCCGAGGTAACATTACATGAAACAGGTGCTTTAGCTATTTCCAGTACTTAATGTAGTTATCTTTGAAATTAAACATATTTTTCTTTCTGACAGAATCACTCGTATTCAGCCTCTATCAATAACTTTCATACTGGCCTGAAATCTTTCCAGAGTCAAGCTGTTAATGATGTGCTTGAGATCTTGATTCAAAATGGAGGTAGGTTTGGTAACCTTTAGGGATAAGTTTATCTTTTAAAAACTTGTCTGACAAGTGTGAATCTTCACAGTCGTCTTAAAGAAGGGCACAAAATGTACAATTGTGAGGCTTCAAAAACTAACCTAAAATTTAACTAATATTTTGTTGATTAAAGGTCAACATTTAGCTTAATTTACTGGTCAAAAGTAGTACATATAGACATGTGTAGTCACTCTTTATTCCTTTTTAGTTTACTTCAGTCCTTCTGATTACCATTTCTTGTGAAATAATATGTTTAATAATGGTGTCTTTATGATATTATTTACCTTGTCTAGTTATAGGAAATAATGCATGTTGCTAGTACTGTACTAATATGTCCTCTCCAGAAAGCTTTTATTAAACTTTGCAGTGCAAATATACCCTTTTGAGGTATTTATTCTGAATTTTTAAAATAGTTTTATCCTTTAGCTTCACCTTAATACCACAGTTATAGTCTGTAATGACATTAAATACTGTTTTTGTTCTTATAGATTTAAACTGAATGTTTATAGCAGCTTTACTGACACATCTTTTTACCTTTATGATCTTGGTATTTTTTTTTAATACAAGTTTCCTTCACTTAGTACAGAAAGTAAGAAAACAAAATTAACTAAAACATTACACTAATATGTGACTTTCTACTCACTAAGAACTACCACCCAGTGCTGCCCAAGAACCATATATTACAACTATTCCTCAGTCTTTTGGTAAGTCTCATTCATCAACGTTTCCAGTGATCACCTCATCTTCAGCAGTTTCTGTGTTGACCATTCCACCATCCTTATCATTGGTAAGCCAAGAAACTACTCCAATACCATGTCATCCAACTATTGCATCACCTCCTACTATCGGTTCAACAACGAGTCCACCATCCACAATGTTAAGTGAGACAGGTCACGATGCAAATCCAAGTCTGGACTTTGATCTTCACTTAGACTTGGATGGCTTTGGAGGTATGGAGCTTGATGGGTTTGGACTCGGTGAAGAACGTAGAATGGAACTTAACAACTGTTATGTTCAGAAGTCAGCCCAGGTCACCACCTGGCCTACTGTGACCTTGCATGACTCAGGAATGGACACCGAACTGACAGAATGGCTAGACTCCATGATGCCTATCACTGGTACAGCAATTCCTTCTAACACTGAGTCCCTGTACAATGGACCCAATGACCATGACCCACTTCTGTCTACCATGTGTGCTTCACATGACCCTTTTGAAGAAATGGACTGCAAAACTCCAACTCTGATGTGGGATTTTGCTACATAAACACATTTCTGTGATAAGAAGTGGTCCAGCTTTTTTCTTTACCTCTTCTCAATAACACACTGATTACAATACTTTTTTAGCAACCATATGGTCAATATAGGTAATAAAATTTACAAATTGAGGACCAATATGATGACCATTGTAGAAATGGTAACCTTGAACCATGTGTTTTGAAGACATTTACAAAACAAACAAACCAACAATTTGAAATAGATTGTTGAACTTATTGTCAGTGTGGTAAAAACATTGGTATGCTTCCAAAGCCTTTTATCTTGGATTGTTAAATATTGTATGTATTTCTGTTTTAAATTGTTTATATTATTATCTTATTACATTTTAAATTTGCTTTAAGTATGTATGAGTGTGTTTGACTGTTTCCAAAAGGATACTGACACTTTATACAGAACACCGGTTCTTCTTGTGGTCAGTTTGAATGTAGTATCACACCAATATTTTACCAGTCTTAAATTCTGAATGAATAACTGTTTAAGTTCAAGGTGCTGTTAAAATTATGAAAATTTATAATTTAATGTAGAGAAAGTCAAACATTACAAGTTTATAAATTTTCTTTTGTGGTTTTGTCTCGATCTGATGTTGGAAGTTTTGTATATTTGGGTAAAGTAAATTAGTACAAATATAAGTTATTTACAATAATTTAACTGAAATTAGTGACAAGTGAACTAATAAATTTAATGGATGTGACACATCCAGAAGATATAACTAGAAGTTTAAAGTATGTGTGTGTGTGTTAAAAACTGAGTTCCAAGCCATGGTTTAAATATTTGTAATTAAAAGGAAACTATCATAGATTTATAAAGAAATGCTATATTAATATATTTAATAATTTACATGTGATTATTATAACATATATAGATCATAAAATTAAACACTGGAATTTACCTACTCCGACATAATTGTGTCATCACACATTAATGTTGATTTTAAGACAGTTAGGCCTCAAATATTTTATTACCATTAGAAATTGTAAGGTTGATGCATTTTTCATTTTGTAAATTATTTTAAAAATTATGTTGAAAATACATGACCAAAAGTTGAAGATGGATCCTTATCCATATTGTGAAATAAATATCTTTGATCAACATTTCTGATTGTCTAGTAATTCAAATGCAAGTCCTTTAGAAATGTAATGTGTAGCATAGTGCTAAAAAGACAAAAAAAAAAAACTTGTTTAGATAAAAATAATGCTGATGAATAAAAACAAACTGAATAATTTCAATTCCTTTGATGTTAAGGTAACAGGAGAAGGCACCATTAATAGCAAGTGTTGTATTGTTTCATACAAGTTAGTTCCAAAAGAAAGAAAAATCTATGTACTGGTCACAGAAAATAAACATACCTGTTTGTTGTATCAAAATATATGTTGTTTTAGTTAAGTATGATATTCATATGAAACACTGAACATGTGTTACGTTTAGCATAATAACTACAACTAAAATGTCTTTCAAGTTCGTTGTTGTAGAATGACACTTATACCCATCAATAATACACTGCATTAGGGCTATGTTTTTAACACTATGCTTCTAATCTAGTCCCTTCACGTTTTATGAATAATAAATATGGTTTAGATATTATTATTAATTCTATCATTACTGATGAAGTGATTTGTTTAATCCATAGTTTTTAAAACTGGCTAGGATACTTTATAGGACACTTGTTACAAAATCTCCAATATAAAGAATGTAATGTTATAAACTATGATAGGCTTAACATAATGTCCTACAACAGGAATACTTCACCAGCTGACAAACACCATAATAATGAGTAAGGCAGCAAATTAATTTTAATTATATGTAACTGTGGTACAAGTGCTTGAAAGCATAAACAAAATCTGTCCTGCAACAACATAAAAAACAATTTATATTTTCTATAGGGTTATGGTTGTTTTGGTTTTTTAACTTATTTTGCCTCTTCATCATTTTAAAGCCCTTGGCCCCCACAAGTATATCAGACATAAAACAGGTTGATACACTATTCATGCTTTTGGGTTGACTAACTGTCCTGTCAGTTAAGTGTGTTTTGGATTGGCTCACTGCCCTGTCAGTTAAGTGTGTTTTGGATTGGCTCACTGTACTGTCAGTTAAGTGTGTTTTGGATTGGCTCACTGTCCTGTCAGTTAAGTGTGTTTAGGATTGACTCACTGTCCTGTCAGTTAAGTGTCTTTAGGATTGACTCACTGTCTTGTCAGTTAAGTGTGTTTAGGATTGGCTCACTGTCCTGTCAGTTAAGTGTGTTTAGGATTGGCTCACTGTCCTGTCAGTTAAGTGTGTTTAGGATTGGCTCACTGTCCTGTCAGTTAAGTGTGTTTTGGATTGGCTCACTGTCCTGTCAGTTAAGTGTGTTTAGGATTGGCTCACTGCCCTGTCAGTTAAGTGTTTTGGATTAACTCACTGTCTTGTCAGTTATGTGCACTTTCATACAAGTTCTACGTTCACTGGCACTAGCAGGTGATGTTACAGTTGCTAGTTAACAATGGTTTAGTTGGACTGTGTTTAGTTCATTTGTAAAATCAGAACACACTTAATTCACTCAACAATGCCAGATAAGTACCATTCTAATGTCACATAGCCAGAAGTTTATCTTATGCAGAATTCTGCATTATATATACAGGAAACATTAATACAAAAGAATAAAAGTACAATCTTTCTAAAATAAAGACTTCTGGTTTAATATACAAGTTTTGTTAGTGAAAAAATGTTCCAAGCATCCTATTACAAAAAAAAAAGCCCAGAGTGCATCTTACTAAAAGTTGTAGAACAAAAAAAAAGTTTCTATACATACTAGCTCTTTCTGCCATGTTGACATTGCAATGTTATAATCAATCCCACTTTTAGTTGGTCAACAGTTTAATATGACTGACAGTTTTATCCACTTCATTCCCTTAACTGTCCTTATTTTAATATTTACTTATTTTGAAGTTAAATACAAAGGAGCACAGTGAGCTATCTGTACTCCCTGTCCTCTATGGGCATCAAAACAAGGTTTCTAGTATTCCAAGTCCACAAGCATACCACTGAGTGGCACATTATGTTGATTGACATTAATGTAGAATTTCCAAAATACTAGGTTTTTACTTTTACTAATTATGCAAATTAACTGAGTTTTCTTCATAAATTGAACTAAGTGAATGGAACAAAAAACTTACAGGCTGAAGTACGACATTAACATATTAGGGTAAAGAAATCCATACATTATAATGGGCAAGTCCCATAGTAACTTGGAGGGAAGATATTCTTTGGTGAAGGAAAAAGTAACATGGATGGAAGATATTCTTTGGTGGAAGAAAAAAGTAACATGGATGGAAGATATTCTTTGGTGGAAGAAAAAAGTAACATGGATGGAAGATATTCTTTGGTGGAAGAAAAAAAGTAACATGAAGGGAAGATATTCTTTGGTGAAGAAAAAAAGTAACATGAAGGGAAGATATTCTTTGGTGAAGAAAAAAGCAACATGGAGGGAAGATATTCTTTGGTGAAGGAAAAGGTAACATGAAGGGAAGATATTTTTTGATGAAGAAAAAAATAACATGAAGGGAAGATATTCTTTGGTGAAGATAAAAAGTAACATGGAGGGAAGATATTCTTTGGTGAAGAAAAAAGTAACATGAAGGGAAGATATTCTTTGGTGAAGGAAAAAAAGTAACATGAAGGGAAGATATTCTTTGGTGAAGAAAAAAAAAAACATGGAGGGAAGATATTCTTTGGTGAAGAAAAAAGTAACATGAAGGGAAGATATTCTTTGGTGAAGAAAAAAACGTAACATGAAGGGAAGATATTCTTTGGTGAAGATAAAAAATAACATGGAGGGAAGATATTCTTTGGTGAAGGAAAAAGTAACATGGAGGGAAGATATTCTTTGGTGAAGGAAAAAAAAGTAACATGGAGGGAAGATATTCTTTGGTGAAGATAAAAAGTAACATGGAAGGAAGATATTCTTTGGTGAAGATAAAAAAAGTAACATGGAAGGAAGATATTCTTTGGTGAAGAAAAAAGTAACATGGAGGGAAGATATTCTTTGGTGAAGAAAAAATAACATGAAGGGAAGATATTCTTTGGTGAAGGAAAAAAAAAAGTAACATGGAGGGAAGATATTCTTTGGTGAAGAAAAAGTAACATGAAGGGAAGATATTCTTTGGTGAAGGAAAAAAAGTAACATGAAGGGAAGATATTCTTTGGTGAAGATAAAAAAACATGGAGGGAAGATATTCTTTGGTGAAGATAAAAAAAATAACATGGAGGGAAGATATTCTTTGGTGAAGGAAAAAGTAACATGGAGGGAAGATATTCTTTGGTGAAGAAAAAAGTAACATGAAGGAAGATATTCTTTGGTGAAGATAAAAAGTAACATGGAGGGAAGATATTCTTTGGTGAAGAAAAAAGTAACATGAAGGAAGATATTCTTTGGTGAAGGAAAAAAAAGCAACATGAAGGGAAGATATTCTTTGGTGAAGATAAAAGTAACATGGAGGAAGATATTCTTTGGTGAAGAAAAAAAAAAGCAACATGAAGGGAAGATATTCTTTTGGTGAAGGAAAAAAAGTAACATGAAGGGAAGATATTCTTTGGTGAAGATAAAAAGTAACATGGAAGGAAGATATTCTTTGGTGAAGGAAAAAAGTAACATGAAGGGAAGATATTCTTTGGTGAAGGTAAAAAGTAACATGGAGGGAAGATATTCTTTGGTGAAGGAAAAGTAACATGGAGGGAAGATATTCTTTGGTGAAGAAAAAAAGTAACATGAAGGGAAGATATTCTTTGGTGAAGAAAAAAAAGTAACATGAAGGGAAGATATTCTTTGGTGAAGAAAAAAGTAACATGAAGGGAAGATATTCTTTGGTGAAGGAAAAAAAAACAAAGGGAAGATATTCTTTGGTGAATAACATGAAAAAAGTAACAACATGGAGGGAAGATATTCTTTGGTGAAGAAAAAAGTAACATGAAGGGAAGATATTCTTTGGTGAAGGAAAAAAAGTAACATGAAGGGAAGATATTCTTTGGTGAAGATAAAAAGTAACATGGAGGGAAGATATTCTTTGGTGAAGGAAAAAAGTAACATGAAGGGAAGATATTCTTTGGTGAAGAAAAAAAGTAACATGAAGGGAAGATATTCTTTGGTGAAGGAAAAAAAAGTAACATGAAGGGAAGATATTCTTTGGTGAAGATAAAAAAGCAACATGGAAGGAAGATATTCTTTGGTGAAGGAAAAAAAAAAACATGAAGGAAGATATTCTTTGGTGAAGGTAAAAAAGTAACATGGAGCGAAGATATTCTTTGGTGAAGGAAAAAAAAATAACATGGAGGGAAGATATTCTTTGGTGAAGAAAAAAAAGTAACATGAAGGGAAGATATTCTTTGGTGAAGATAAAAAGTAACATGGAGAGAAGATATTCTTTGGTGACAAAAAAGTAACATGAAGGGAAGATATTCTTTGGTGAAGGAAAAAAGCAACATGGAGGAAGATATTCTTTGGTGAAGAAAAAAATGAAGGAAGAAGGGAAGATATTCTTTGGTGAAGAAAAAAATGCAACATGAAGGGAAGATATTCTTTGGTGAAGATAAAAAAGTAACATGAAGGAAAGATATTCTTTGGTGAAGGAAAAAAAAATGCAACATGGAGGGAAGATATTCTTTGGTGAAGGAAAAAAGTAACATGGAGGGAAGATATTCTTTGGTGAAGGTAAAAAGTAACATGGAGCGAAGATATTCTTTGGTGAAGGTAAAAAGTAACATGGAGGGAAGATATTCTTTGGTGAAGGAAAAAAGTAACATGGAGGGAAGATATTCTTTGGTGAAGGTAAAAAGTAACATGAAGGGAAGATATTCTTTGGTGAAGGAAAAAAGTAACATGGAGGAAGATATTCTTTGGTGAAGGTAAAAAGTAACATGGAAGGAAGATATTCTTTGGTGAAGGAAAAAGTAACATGGAGGGAAGATATTCTTTGGTGAAGAAAAAAGTAACATGAAGGAAGATATTCTTTGGTGAAGGTAAAAAAAAAGTAACATGGAGGGAAGATATTCTTTGGTGAAGAAAAAGTAACATGAAGGAAGATATTCTTTGTGAAAAAAAATGCAACATGAAGGAAGATATTCTTTGGTGAAGAAAAAAAAAAGTAACATGAAGGGAAGATATTCTTTGGTGAAGGTAAAAAAGTAACATGAAGGGAAGATATTCTTTGGTGAAGAAAAAAAGTAACATGAAGGGAAGATATTCTTTGGTGAAGAAAAAAAGTAACATGAAGGGAAGATATTCTTTGGTGAAGAAAAAATTAACATGAAGGGAAGATATTCTTTGGTGAAGAAAAAATTAACATGAAGGGAAGATATTCTTTGGTGAAGGAAAAAAAAGCAACAACATGGAGGGAAGATATTCTTTGGTGAAAAAAAAAAGTAACATGAAGGGAAGATATTCTTTGGTGAAGGAAAAAAAGTAACATGAAGGGAAGATATTCTTTGGTGAAGATAAAAAAAAAAGTAACATGGAGGGAAGATATTCTTTGGTGAAGGAAAAAGTAACATGGAGGGAAGATATTCTTTGGTGAAGATAAAAAGTAACATGGAAGGAAGATATTCTTTGGTGAAGATAAAAAGTAACATGGAAGGAAGATATTCTTTGGTGAAGAAAAAAAGTAACATGGAGGGAAGATATTCTTTGGTGAAGAAAAAAAGTAACATGAAGGGAAGATATTCTTTGGTGAAGAAAAAAAAAACATGAAGGGAAGATATTCTTTGGTGAAGAAAAAAAGCAACATGGAGGGAAGATATTCTTTGGTGAAGAAAAAAAAGCAACATGAAGGAAGATATTCTTTGGTGAAGGAAAAAAGTAACATGAAGGGAAGATATTCTTTGGTGAAGATAAAAAGTAACATGGAGGGAAGATATTCTTTGGTGAAGGAAAAAAGTAACATGGAGGGAAGATATTCTTTGGTGAAGAAAAAAGTAACATGAAGGGAAGATATTCTTTGGTGAAGAAAAAAAGTAACATGGAGGGAAGATATTCTTTGGTGAAGAAAAAAGTAACATGAAGGAAAGATATTCTTTGGTGAAGGAAAAAAAATGCAACATGAAGGAAGATATTCTTTGGTGAAGATAAAAAAAAGCAACATGGAGGGAAGATATTCTTTGGTGAAGGAAAAAAAAAGTAACATGAAGGGAAGATATTCTTTGGTGAAGGAAAAAAAGTAACATGGAGGGAAGATATTCTTTGGTGAAGGAAAAAAAAGTAACATGGACGGAAGATATTCTTTGGTGAAGAAAAAAAATGCAACATGAAGGGAAGATATTCTTTGGTGAAGGAAAAAAAAAAGGAAACATGGAAGGGAAGATATTCTTTGGTGAAGAAAAAATAACATGAAGGGAAGATATTCTTTGGTGAAGGAAAAAAGTAACATGAAGGGAAGATATTCTTTGGTGAAGATAAAAAATAACATGGAGGGAAGATATTCTTTGGTGAAGGAAAAAAAGTAACATGAAGGGAAGATATTCTTTGGTGAAGGAAAAAAGTAACATGAAGGGAAGATATTCTTTGGTGAAGAAAAAAAACATGAAGGGAAGATATTCTTTGGTGAAGGAAAAAAAGTAACATGAAGGGAAGATATTCTTTGGTGAAGGAAAAAAATAACATGGAGGAAGATATTCTTTGGTGAAGGAAAAAGTAACATGGAGGGAAGATATTCTTTGGTGAAGAAAAAAAAAAGTAACATGAAGGGAAGATATTCTTTGGTGAAGAAAAAAAGTAACATGGAGGGAAGATATTCTTTGGTGAAGAAAAAAGTAACATGAAGGGAAGATATTCTTTGGTGAAGGAAAAAAGTAACATGGAGAGAAGATATTCTTTGGTGAAGGGAAGATATTCTTTGGTGAAGAAAAAAAAAGCAACATGAAGGGAAGATATTCTTTGGTGAAGAAGCAACATGAAGGGAAGATATTCTTAAAGCAACATGAAGGGAAGATATTCTTTGAAGGGAAAAGCAACATGAAGGGAAGATATCTTTGTGAAGAAAAAAAAGCAACATGGAGGAAGATATTCTTTGGTGAAGGAAAAAAAATGCTAACATGGAGGGAAGATATTCTTTGGTGAAGGAAAAAAATAACATGGAGGGAAGATATTCTTTGGTGAAGGAAAAAAAATAACATGGAGGGAAGATATTCTTTGGTGAAGAAAAAAAGTAACATGAAGGAAGATATTCTTTGGTGAAGGAAAAAAAGTAACATGAAGGGAAGATATTCTTTGGTGAAGATAAAAAAGTAACATGGAGGGAAGATATTCTTTGGTGAAGGAAAAAAATAACATGAAGGGAAGATATTCTTTGGTGAAGATAAAAAAAGCAACATGGAGGAAGATATTCTTTGGTGAAAAAAAGAAAAAGGAAGCAACATGGAGGGAAGATATTCTTTGGTGAAGAAAAGCAAAATGCATGAAGGGAAGATATTCTTTGGTGAAGATAAAAAGCAACATGGAGGAAAGATATTCTTTGGTGAAGAAAAAAAGCAACATGAAGGAAGATATTCTTTGGTGAAGGAAAAAAATAACATGGAGGAAGATATTCTTTGGTGAAGAAAAGTAACATGAAGGGAAGATATTCTTTGGTGAAGAAAAAAAGCAACATGAAGGAAGATATTCTTTGGTGAAGAAAAAAAGCAACATGAAGGGAAGATATTCTTGGTGAAGAAAAAAGCAACATGGAGGAAGATATTCTTTGGTGAAGGAAAAAAAGTAACATGGAGCGAAGATATTCTTTGGTGAAGGAAAAAGTAACATGGAGGGAAGATATTCTTTGGTGAAGAAAAAAAGTAACATGAAGGGAAGATATTCTTTGGTGAAGGAAAAAAAATAACATGGAGGGAAGATATTCTTTGGTGAAGGAAAAAAGTAACATGGAGGAAGATATTCTTTGGTGAAGGAAAAAAGTAACATGGAGGGAAGATATTCTTTGGTGAAGGAAAAAAAAAACATGAAGGAAGATATTCTTTGGTGAAGGTAAAAAAAGATATTCTTATGGAGGAAGATATTCTTTGGTGAAGATAAAAAAAGCAACATGGAGGGAAGATATTCTTTGGTGAAGAAAAAAAAATGTAACATGAAGGGAAGATATTCTTTGTGAAAAAAAAAGTAACATGAAGGGAAGATATTCTTTGGTGAAGAAAAAAAGTAACATGAAGAGAAGATATTCTTTGGTGAAGAAAAAAAGTAACATGAAGGGAAGATATTCTTTGGTGAAGAAAAAAAGTAACATGAAGGGAAGATATTCTTTGGTGAAGAAAAAAATTAACATGAAGGGAAGATATTCTTTGGTGAAGAAAAAAGTAACATGAAGGGAAGATATTCTTTGGTGAAGAAAAAAGTAACATGAAGGGAAGATATTCTTTGGTGAAAAAAAAAAGGGAAGATATCAACATGAAGGGAAGATATTCTTTGGTGAAGAAAAAAGCAACATGAAGGAAGATATTCTTTGGTGAAGAAAAAAAAAGTAACATGGAGGGAAGATATTCTTTGGTGAAGAAAAAAGTAACATGAAGGGAAGATGTTCTTTGGTGAAGGAAAAAAAGTAACATGAAGGGAAGATATTCTTTGGTGAAGATAAAAAATAACATGGAGGGAAGATATTCTTTGAAGGAAAAAACATGCAACATGGAGGGAAGATATATCTTTAAGTGAAGAAAAAAAGTAACATGAAGGAAAGATATTCTTTGGTGAAGATAAAAAGTAACATGGAAGGAAGATATTCTTTGGTGAAGATAAAAAGTAACATGGAAGGAAGATATTCTTTGGTGAAGGAAAAAAAAAGTAACATGGAGGGAAGATATTCTTTGGTGAAGAAAAAAGTAACATGAAGGGAAGATATTCTTTGGTGAAGAAAAAAGTAACATGAAGGGAAGATATTCTTTGGTGAAGGAAAAAAAAGTAACATGGAGGGAAGATATTCTTTGGTGAAGAAAAAAAAAGTAACATGAAGGGAAGATGTTCTTTGGTGAAGGAAAAAAAGTAACATGAAGGGAAGATATTCTTTGGTGAAGGAAAAAGTAACATGGAGGGAAGATATTCTTTGGTGAAGAAAAAAAGTAACATGAAGGGAAGATATTCTTTGGTGAAGATAAAAAGTAACATGGAGGGAAGATATTCTTTGGTGAAGAAAAAAAGTAACATGAAGGAAGATATTCTTTGAAGTGAAGGAAAAAAAGTAACATGAAGGGAAGATATTCTTTGGTGAAGATAAAAAGTAACATGGAAGGAAGATATTCTTTGGTGAAGGAAAAAGTAACATGAAGGGAAGATATTCTTTGGTGAGGGTAAAAAGTAACATGGAGGGAAGATATTCTTTGGTGAAGGAAAAAAGTAACATGGAGGGAAGATATTCTTTGGTGAAGAAAAAAAATAACATGAAGGGAAGATATTCTTTGGTGAAGGAAAAAAAAAGTAACATGGAGGGAAGATATTCTTTGGTGAAGAAAAAAGTAACATGAAGGGAAGATGTTCTTTGGTGAAGGAAAAAACGTAACATGAAGGGAAGATATTCTTTGGTGAAGATAAAAAATAACATGGAGGGAAGATATTCTTTGATGAAGGAAAAAAAGTAACATGAAGGGAAGATATTCTTTGGTGAAGAAAAAAAGTAACATGAAGGGAAGATATTCTTTGGTGAAGGAAAAAAAGTAACATGAAGGGAAGATATTCTTTGGTGAAGGAAAAAAAGTAACATGAAGGGAAGATATTCTTTGGTGAAGGAAAAAAAGCAACATGGAGGAAGATATTCTTTGGTGAAGGAAAAAATAACATGGAGGGAAGATATTCTTTGGTGAAGGAAAAAAGTAACATGGAGGGAAGATATTCTTTGGTGAAGAAAAAAAGTAACATGAAGGAAGATATTCTTTGGTGAAGAAAAAAAGTAACATGGAGAGAAGATATTCTTTGGTGAAGAAAAAAGTAACATGAAGGGAAGATATTCTTTGGTGAAGGAAAAAAGTAACATGGAGAGAAGATATTCTTTGGTGAAGAAAAAAGTAACATGAAGGGAAGATATTTTTTGGTGAAGAAAAAAAGTAACATGAAGGGAAGATATTCTTTGGTGAAGATAAAAAAAGTAACATGAAGGGAAGATATTCTTTGGTGAAGGAAAAAATATACATGGAGGAAGATATTCTTTGGTGAAGAAAAAAGTAACATGGAGGGAAGATATTCTTTGGTGAAGAAAAAAGTAACATGGAGGGAAGATATTCTTTGGTGAAGAAAAAAAACATGGAGGGAAGATATTCTTTGGTGAAGATATATCTTTGGTGAAGAAAAAAGCAAACATGAAGGGAAGATATTCTTTGGTGAAGAAAAAAAGCAACATGAAGGGAAGATATTCTTGGTGAAGAAAAAAAGCAACATGGTATTCCTTTGGTGAAGAAAAAAAAGCAACATGGAGGGAAGATATTCTTTGGTGAAAAAAAAAAAGCAACATGAAGGGAAGATATTCTTTGGTGAAGAAAAAAACATGTAGGGAAGATATTCTTTGGTGAAGAAAAAAAGTAACATGAAGGGAAGATATTCTTTGGTGAAGAAAAAAAGTAACATGAAGGGAAGATATTCTTTGGTGAAGGAAAAAAAAATAACATGGAGGGAAGATATTCTTTGGTGAAGAAAAAAAAGTAACATGAAGGGAAGATATTCTTTGGTGAAGAAAAAAAAGTAACATGAAGGGAAGATATTCTTTGGTGAAAAAAAAAAGTAACATGAAGGGAAGATATTCTTTGGTGAAGAAAAAAAACATGTAACATGAAGGAAGATATTCTTTGGTGAAGAAAAAAGCAACATGAAGGGAAGATATTCTTTGGTGAAGAAAAAAAACATGAAGGGAAGATAGGGAAAAATATATGAAGGGAAGATATTCTTTGGTGAAGAAAAAAATTAACATGAAGGGAAGATATTATTTGGTGAAGAAAAAGTAACATGAAGGGAAGATATTCTTTGGTGAAGAAAAATTAACATGAAGGGAAGATATTCTTTGGTGAAGAAAAAAGTAACATGAAGGGAAGATATTCTTTGGTGAAGAAAAAAAAACATGAAGGGAAGATATTCTTTGGTGAAGGAAAAAAAAAAGTAACATGGAGGAAGATATTCTTTGGTGAAGAAAAAAAGTAACATGAAGGGAAGATATTCTTTGGTGAAGGAAAAAAAGTAACATGAAGGGAAGATATTCTTTGGTGAAGATAAAAAATAACATGGAGGGAAGATATTCTTTGGTGAAGGAAAAAAGTAACATGGAGGGAAGATATTCTTTGAAGAAAAAAAAAAATGCAACATGAAGGAAAGATATTCTTTGGTGAAGATAAAAAAGCAACATGAAAGGAAGATATTCTTTGGTGAAGATAAAAAAAAAAAAAAGCAACATGGAAGGAAGATATTCTTTGGTGAAGAAAAAAAAAATAACATGAAGGGAAGATATTCTTTGGTGAAAGAAAAAAGTAACATGAAGAAGGAAAAGCAACATGAAGGAAGATATTCTTTGGTGAAGGAAAAAAAAAAAACATGGAGGAAGATATTCTTTGGTGAAGAAAAAAAAGTAACATGAAGGGAAGATATTCTTTGGTGAAGGAAAAAAGTAACATGAAGGGAAGATATTCTTTGGTGAAGATAAAAAATAACATGGAGGGAAGATATTCTTTGGTGAAGGAAAAAAAGTAACATGGAGGGAAGATATTCTTTGGTGAAGAAAAAAAGTAACATGAAGGGAAGATATTCTTTGGTGAAGATAAAAAGTAACATGGAGGAAGATATTCTTTGGTGAAAAAAAAAAAGCAACATGAAGGAAGATATTCTTTGGTGAAGGAAAAAAAAATAAAAGCAACATAACATGAAGGAAGATATTCTTTGGTGAAGGAGGAAAAAAAAGCAACATGGAGGGAAGATATTCTTTGGTGAAGGAAAAAAAGCAACATGGAGGGAAGATATTCTTTGGTGAAGAAAAAAAGCAACATGAAGGGAAGATATTCTTTGGTGAAGATAAAAAGTAACATGGAGGGAAGATATTCTTTGGTGAAAAAAAAGTAACATGAAGGGAAGATATTCTTTGGTGAAGGAAAAAAAAGTAACATGGAGGGAAGATATTCTTTGGTGAAGAAAAAGTAACATGAAGGGAAGATATTCTTTGGTGAAGGAAAAAAAGTAACATGAAGGGAAGATATTCTTTGGTGAAGATGAACATGGAGGGAAGATATTCTTTGGTGAAGATAAAAAAAAGCATGGAGGGAAGATATTCTTTGGTGAAGAAAAAGCAACATGGAGGGAAGATATTCTTTGGTGAAGAAAAAAAATGCAACATGAAGGGAAGATATTCTTTGGTGAAGATAAAAAAAAGCAACATGGAGGGAAGATATTCTTTGGTGAAGAAAAAAAGCAACATGAAGGGAAGATATCTTTTGGTGAAGGAAAAAAAACATGAAGGAAGATATTCTTTGGTGAAGATAAAAAAGCAACATGGAAGGAAGATATTCTTTGGTGAAGAAAAAAAAAACATGAAGGGAAGATATTCTTTGGTGAAGGTAAAAAAAAAGCAACATGGAGGAAGATATATCTTTGGTGAAGGAAAAAAAATGCAACATGGAGGGAAGATATTCTTTGGTGAAGAAAAAAAGCAACATGAAGGGAAGATATTCTTTGGTGAAGATAAAAAAGCAACATGGAGGGAAGATATTCTTTGGTGAAAAAAAAAAAGCAACATGAAGGGAAGATATTCTTTGGTGAAGGAAAAAAAAATGCAACATGGAGGGAAGATATTCTTTGGTGAAGAAAAAAAAAAAGTAACATGAAGGAAGATATTCTTTGGTGAAGGAAAAAAGTAACATGAAGGGAAGATATTCTTTGGTGAAGATAAAAAAAAAAAAAAGCAACATGGAGGGAAGATATTCTTTGGTGAAGGAAAAAAAGCAACATGAAGGAAGATATTCTTTGGTGAAGAAAAAAAAGCAACATGAAGGGAAGATATTCTTTGGTGAAGATAAAAAAGCAACATGGAGGGAAGATATCCTTTGGTGAAGAAAAAAAAAGCAACATGAAGGGAAGATATTCTTTGGTGAAGGAAAAAAAGCAACATGAAGGAAGATATTCTTTGGTGAAGAAAAAAATGAAGCAACATGAAGGAAGATATTCTTTGGTGAAGAAAAAAAAAAAGCAACATGAAGGGAAGATATTCTTTGGTGAAGGAAAAAAGTAACATGGAGGAAGATATTCTTTGGTGAAGGAAAAAAGTAACATGAAGGGAAGATATTCTTTGGTGAAGAAAAAAAAAATGCAACATGAAGGAAGATATTCTTTGGTGAAGAAAAAAAGCAACATGAAGGAAGATATTCTTTGGTGAAGAAAAAAAGCAACATGAAGGGAAGATATTCTTTGGTGAAGAAAAAAAACATGAAGCAACATGAAGGAAGATATTCTTTGGTGAAGATAAAAAGCAACATGAAGGGAAGATATCTCTTTGGTGAAGGAAAAAAAAAAAAAGCAACATGGAGGAAGATATTCTTTGGTGAAGGAAAAAAAGCAACATGGAGGGAAGATATTCTTTGGTGAAGGTAAAAAGCAACATGGAGGAAAGATATTCTTTGGTGAAGGTAAAAGCAACATGAAGGGAAGATATTCCTTTGGTGAAAAAAAAAAGCAACATGGAGGGAAGATATTCTTTGGTGAAGATAAAAAGTAACATGGAGGAAGATATTCTTTGGTGAAGGAAAAAAGTAACATGGAGGGAAGATATTCTTTGGTGAAAGAAAAAAAAGCAACATGAAGGAAGATATTCTTTGGTGAAGGAAAAAAAAGCAACATGGAGGGAAGATATTCTTTGGTGAAAAAAAAAAGCAACATGAAGGGAAGATATTCTTTGGTGAAAAAAGCAATCTCTAAAAACATGAAGGAAGATATTCTTTGGTGAAGAAAAAAAAAAGCAACATGAAGGAAGATATTCTTTGGTGAAGAAAAAAAAGCAACATGAAGGGAAGATATTCTTTGGTGAAGAAAAAAGCAACATGAAGGGAAGATATTCTTTGGTGAAGAAAAAAAGCAACATGAAGGGAAGATATCCTTTGGTGAAAAAAAACATGAAAAAAAAAGTAACATGAAGGGAAGATATTCTTTGGTGAAGAAAAAAGTAACATGAAGGGAAGATATTCTTTGGTGAAGCAAAAAAAAGCAACATGAAGGGAAGATATTCTTTGAAGAAAAAAAAAACATGAAGGGAAGATATTCTTTGGTGAAGAAAAAAGCAACATGAAGGAAGATATTCTTTGGTGAAGAAAAAAAGCAACATGAAGGAAGATATTCTTTGGTGAAGAAAAAAAGTAACATGGAGGGAAGATATTCTTTGGTGAAGAAAAAAAGTAACATGAAGGGAAGATATTCTTTGGTGAAGGAAAAAACGTAACATGAAGGGAAGATATTCTTTGGTGAAGATAAAAAATAACATGGAGGGAAGATATTCTTTGGTGAAGGAAAAAGTAACATGGAGGGAAGATATTCTTTGGTGAAGAAAAAAATAACATGAAGGAAATATATTCTTTGGTGAAGATAAAAAGTAACATGGAAGGAAGATATTCTTTGGTGAAGATAAAAAGTAACATGGAAGGAAGATATTCTTTGGTGAAGGAAAAAAAAGCAACATGGAGGGAAGATATTCTTTGAAAGAAAAAGCAACATGAAGGGAAGATATTCTTTGGTGAAGAAAAAAAGTAACATGAAGGGAAGATATTCTTTGGTGAAGAAAAAAAAAAGTAACATGGAGGGAAGATATTCTTTGGTGAAGAAAAAAGTAACATGAAGGAAGATATTCTTTGGTGAAGGAAAAAAAGTAACATGAAGGGAAGATATTCTTTGGTGAAGATAAAAAAGTAACATGGAGGGAAGATATTCTTTGGTGAAGGAAAAAAGTAACATGGAGGGAAGATATTCTTTGGTGAAGAAAAAAAGTAACATGAAGGGAAGATATTCTTTGGTGAAGATAAAAAAGCAACATGGAGGAAGATATTCTTTGGTGAAGGAAAAAAAAGGAAGATGAAGGAAGATATTCTTTGGTGAAGAAAAAAGCAACATGAAGGAAGATATTCTTTGGTGAAGAAAAAAGCAACATGGAAGGAAGATATTCTTTGGTGAAGGAAAAGCAACATGAAGGAAGATATTCTTTGGTGAAGGAAAAAAGTAACATGGAGGGAAGATATTCTTTGGTGAAGGAAAAAAGTAACATGGAGGGAAGATATTCTTTGGTGAAGAAAAAAAAGTAACATGAAGGGAAGATATTCTTTGGTGAAGGAAAAAAAAAAAGCAACATGGAGGGAAGATATTCTTTGGTGAAGAAAAGCAACATGAAGGAAGATATTCTTTGGTGAAGGAAAAAAAGTAACATGAAGGGAAGATATTCTTTGGTGAAGAAAAAAAGTAACATGAAGGGAAGATATTCTTTGGTGAAGGAAAAAAGTAACATGAAGGGAAGATATTCTTTGGTGAAGAAAAAAAGTAACATGGAGGGAAGATATTCTTTGGTGAAGGAAAAAAGTAACATGGAGGGAAGATATTCTTTGGTGAAGGAAAATAGTAACATGGAGGGAAGATATTCCCTTGGTGAAGAAAAAAATTCTTTGCAACATGAAGGGAAGATATTCTTTGGTGAAGAAAAAGCAACATGAAGGGAAGATATTCTTTGGTGAAGATAAAAAGCAACATGAAGGAAGATATTCTTTGGTGAAGGAAAAAAGCAACATGAAGGGAAGATATTCTTTGGTGAAGATAAAAAAACAACATGGAGGGAAGATATTCTTTGGTGAAGAAAAAAAAGTAACATGGAGGGAAGATATTCTTTGGTGAAAAAAAAAGTAACATGAAGGGAAGATATTCTTTGGTGAAGAAAAAAAATAACATGGAGGGAAGATATTCTTTGGTGAAGAAAAAAAAGCAACATGAAGGGAAGATATTCTTGGTGAAGAAAAAAAAGCAACATGAAGGACATATTCTTTGGTGAAGATAAAAAAAATAACATGAAGGGAAGATATTCTTTGGTGAAGGAAAAAAGCAACATGGAGGGAAGATATTCTTTGGTGAAGGAAAAAAAGCAACATGGAGGGAAGATATTCTTTGGTGAAGGAAAAAAAGCAACATGGAGGGAAGATATCTTTGGTGAAGAAAAAAAAAAAGTAACATGAAGGGAAGATATTCTTTGAAGATGAACATGGAGGGAAGATATTCTTTGGTGAAAAA
Organism: Tachypleus tridentatus; assembly: GCF_004210375.1. Taxonomy (NCBI): domain Eukaryota; kingdom Metazoa; phylum Arthropoda; class Merostomata; order Xiphosura; family Limulidae; genus Tachypleus; species Tachypleus tridentatus. The sequence goes on along the minus strand of NC_134833.1, from coordinate 7,083,016 downwards.
AGCAACATGGAGGGAAGATATTCTTTGGTGAAGGAAAAAAAAAAAAAGCAACATGAAGGAAGATATTCTTTGGTGAAGGAAAAAACATGAAGGGAAGATATTCTTTGGTGAAGAAAAAAAAATAACATGAAGGGAAGATATTCTTTGGTGAAGAAAAAAAACAACATGAAGGGAAGATATTCTTTGGTGAAGGAAAAAAATGCAACATGGAGGGAAGATATTCTTTGGTGAAGGAAAAAAAAGCAACATGGAGGAAGATATTCTTTGGTGAAGGAAAAAAAGTAACATGGAGGGAAGATATTCTTTGGTGAAGGAAAAAAAGTAACATGAAGGGAAGATATTCTTTGGTGAAGAAAAAAAGTAACATGGAGGGAAGATATTCTTTGGTGAAAAAAAAAGTAACATGAAGGGAAGATATTCTTTGGTGAAAAAAAAAAGCAACATGAAGGAAGATATTCTTTGGTGTGAAGGGAAAAAAAAAAGTAACATGAAGGGAAGATATTCTTTGGTGAAGAAAAAAGTAACATGAAGGGAAGATATTCTTTGGTGAAGAAAAGTAACATGAAGGGAAGATATTCTTTGGTGAAGAAAAAAAGTAACATGAAGGGAAGATATTCTTTGGTGAAGAAAAAAGTAACATGAAGGGAAGATATTCTTTGGTGAAGAAAAAAAGTAACATGAAGGGAAGATATTCTTTGGTGAAGAAAAGTAACATGAAGGGAAGATATTCTTTGGTGAAGAAAAAAAACATGAAGGGAAGATATTCTTTGGTGAAGGAAAAAAAAGTAACATGGAGGGAAGATATTCTTTGGTGAAGAAAAAAGTAACATGAAGGGAAGATATTCTTTGGTGAAGGAAAAAAAAATAACATGAAGGGAAGATATTCTTTGGTGAAGATAAAAAATAACATGGAGGGAAGATATTCTTTGGTGAAGGAAAAAGTAACATGGAGGGAAGATATTCTTTGGTGAAGAAAAAAGTAACATGAAGGAAATATATTCTTTGGTGAAGATAAAAAGTAACATGGAAGGAAGATATTCTTTGGTGAAGAAAAAAATGTAACATGAAGGAAGATATTCTTTGGTGAAGGAAAAAAAAAGTAACATGGAGGGAAGATATTCTTTGGTGAAGGAAAAAAAAAGTAACATGGAGGGAAGATATTCTTTGGTGAAGGAAAAAAAAAAAGTAACATGAAGGGAAGATATTCTTTGGTGAAGATAAAAAGTAACATGGAAGGAAGATATTCTTTGGTGAAGGAAAAAAGTAACATGAAGGGAAGATATTCTTTGGTGAAGGTAAAAAGTAACATGGAGGGAAGATATTCTTTGGTGAAGAAAAAAAGTAACATGAAGGGAAGATATTCTTTGTGAAGAAAAAAAAAGCAACATGGAGGGAAGATATTCTTTGGTGAAAAAAAAAACATGAAGGGAAGATATTCTTTGGTGAAAAAAAAAAGTAACATGGAGGGAAGATATTCTTTGGTGAAGAAAAAAGTAACATGAAGGAAGATATTCTTTGGTGAAGGAAAAAACATAACATGAAGGGAAGATATTCTTTGGTGAAGATAAAAAATAACATGGAGGAAAGATATTCTTTGGTGAAGGAAAAAAAGTAACATGAAGGGAAGATATTCTTTGGTGAAGAAAAAAGTAACATGAAGGGAAGATATTCTTTGGTGAAGATAAAAAGTAACATGGAGGGAAGATATTCTTTGGTGAAGAAAAAAAAGCTACATGAAGGAAGATATTCTTTGGTGAAGGAAAAAAAGCAACATGAAGGGAAGATATTCTTTGGTGAAGATAAAAGCAACATGGAAGGAAGATATTCTTTGGTGAAGGAAAAAAAAACATGAAGGAAGATATTCTTTGGTGAAGGTAAAAGCAACATGGAGGGAAGATATTCTTTGGTGAAGGAAAAAAAGCAACATGGAGGGAAGATATTCTTTGGTGAAGAAAAGCAACATGAAGGAAGATATTCTTTGGTGAAGATAAAAGCAACATGGAGGAAGATATTCTTTGGTGAAAAAAAAAGCAACATGAAGGGAAGATATTCTTTGGTGAAGGAAAAAAAGCAACATGGAGAGAAGATATTCTTTGAAGGGAAGATATTCTTTGGTGAAGAAAAAAAGTAACATGAAGGGAAGATATTCTTTGGTGAAGATAAAAAAATGCAACATGAAGGGAAGATATTCTTTGGTGAAGGAAAAGTAACATGGAGGGAAGATATTCTTTGGTGAAGGAAAAAAGTAACATGGAGGGAAGATATTCTTTGGTGAAGGAAAAGTAACATGGAGGGAAGATATTCTTTGGTGAAGGAAAAAAAGATAACATGGAGGAAGATATTCTTTGGTGAAGGAAAAAAAAAAAACATGGAGGGAAGATATTCTTTGGTGAAGAAAAAAAAGTAACATGGAGGGAAGATATTCTTTGGTGAAGGAAAAAGTAACATGGAGAGAAGATATTCTTTGGTGAAGAAAAAAGTAACATGAAGGAAATATATTCTTTGGTGAAGATAAAAAGTAACATGGAAGGAAGATATTCTTTGGTGAAGAAAAAGTAACATGAAGGGAAGATATTCTTTGGTGAAGGAAAAAAAAGTAACATGGAGGGAAGATATTCTTTGGTGAAGGAAAAAAAAGTAACATGGAGGGAAGATATTCTTTGGTGAAGAAAAAAGTAACATGAAGGGAAGATGTTCTTTGGTGAAGGAAAAAAAGCAACATGGAGGAGAAGATATTCTTTGGTGAAGAAAAAAAGCAACATGAAGGGAAGATATTCTTTGGAAGAAAAAAAAAAGGAATGAAGGAAGATATTCTTTGGTGAAGATAAAAAGTAACATGAAGGGAAGATATTCTTTGGTGAAGGAAAAAAGTAACATGGAGGGAAGATATTCTTTGGTGAAGGAAAAAAAGTAACATGGAGGGAAGATATTCTTTGGTGAAGGAAAAAAGTAACATGGAGGGAAGATATTCTTTGGTGAAGGAAAAAAAAGTAACATGAAGGGAAGATATTCTTTGGTGAAGGTAAAAAAAGTAACATGGAGGGATATTCTTTGAAGAAAAAAGTAACATGAAGGGAAGATATTCTTTGGTGAAGAAAAAAAAAAAACATGAAGGGAAGATATTCTTTGGTGAAAAAAAAAAGCAACATGAAGGAAGATATTCTTTGGTGAAAAAAAAAAGTAACATGAAGGGAAGATATTCTTTGGTGAAGAAAAAAGTAACATGAAGGGAAGATATTCTTTGGTGAAGAAAAAAATTAACATGAAGGGAAGATATTATTTGGTGAAGAAAAAAAACATGAAGGAAGATATTCTTTGGTGAAGAAAAAAAGTAACATGAAGGGAAGATATTCTTTGGTGAAGAAAAAAAAAGCATGAAGGAAGATATTCTTTGGTGAAGAAAAAAAACATGAAGAAGGGAAGATATTCTTTGGTGAAGAAAAAAAAAGCAACATGAAGGAAGATATTCTTTGTGAAGAAAAAAAAGTAACATGAAGGAAGATATTCCTTGGAAGGAAAAAAAGCAACATGGAGGGAGATATTCTTTGGTGAAGAAAAAAAGCAACATGAAGGGAAGATGTTCTTTGGTGAAGGAAAAAAAGTAACATGAAGGGAAGATATTCTTTGGTGAAGGAAAAAGTAACATGGAGGGAAGATATTCTTTGGTGAAGAAAAAAGTAACATGAAGGAAATATATTCTTTGGTGAAGATAAAAAGTAACATGGAAGGAAGATATTCTTTGGTGAAGAAAAAAAAAGCAACATGAAGGAAGATATTCTTTGGTGAAGGAAAAAAAAAAATGCTAACATGGAGGGAAGATATTCTTTGGTGAAGGAAAAAAGCAACATGGAGGGAAGATATTCTTTGGTGAAGGAAAAAAAATGCAACATGAAGGGAAGATATTCTTTGGTGAAGATAAAAAGTAACATGGAAGGAAGATATTCTTTGGTGAAGGAAAAAAAAACATGAAGGGAAGATATTCTTTGGTGAAGGAAAAAAGTAACATGGAGGGAAGATATTCTTTGGTGAAGGAAAAAAAAGCAACATGAAGGAAAGATATTCTTTGGTGAAGGTAAAAAGTAACATGGAGCGAAGATATTCTTTGATGAAGGAAAAAAAGCAACATGGAGGGAAGATATTCTTTGGTGAAGAAAAGAAGAAAAAAAAGTAACATGAAGGGAAGATATTCTTTGGTGAAGATAAAAAGTAACATGGAGAGAAGATATTCTTTGGTGACAAAAAAGTAACATGAAGGGAAGATATTCTTTGGTGAAGGAAAAAAGTAACATGGAGAGAAGATATTCTTTGGTGAAGAAAAAAAGTAACATGAAGGGAAGATATTCTTTGAAGTGAAGAAAAAAAGATAAATAACATGAAGGGAAGATATTCTTTGGTGAAGAAAGTAACATGAAGGGAAGATATTCTTTGGTGAAGGAAAAAAAATGCAACATGGAGGAAGATATTCTTTGGTGAAGGTAAAAGTAACATGGAGGAAAATATTCTTTGGTGAAGGAAAAAAGTAACATGGAGGGAAGATATTCTTTGGTGAAGGTAAAAAATAACATGGAGCGAAGATATTCTTTGGTGAAGGAAAAAAGTAACATGGAGGGAAGATATTCTTTGGTGAAGAAAAAAACATGGAGGGAAGATATTCTTTGGTGAAGGAAAAAAAATAACATGGAGGGAAGATATTCTTTGAAGAAAAAACATGAAGGAAGATATTCTTTGGTGAAGAAAAAAAAAGCAACATGAAGGAAATATATTCTTTGGTGAAGATAAAAGCAACATGGAAGGAAGATATTCTTTGGTGAAGAAAAAAAAAACATGAAGGGAAGATATTCTTTGGTGAAGGAAAAAAAAAAATGCAACATGGAGGGAAGATATTCTTTGGTGAAGGAAAAAAAAAGCAACATGGAGGGAAGATATTCTTTGGTGAAGGAAAAAAAAAAGCTTATGAAGGGAAGATATTCTTTGGTGAAGATAAAAAAAATAACATGGAAGGAAGATATTCTTTGGTGAAGGAAAAAAAGCAACATGAAGGAAGATATTCTTTGGTGAAGGTAAAAAGTAACATGGAGCGAAGATATTCTTTGGTGAAGGAAAAAAGTAACATGGAGGGAAGATATTCTTTGGTGAAGAAAAAAAAGTAACATGAAGGGAAGATATTCTTTGGTGAAGATAAAAAGTAACATGGAGAGAAGATATTCTTTGGTGACAAAAAAGTAACATGAAGGGAAGATATTCTTTGGTGAAGGAAAAAAATAACATGGAGAGAAGATATTCTTTGGTGAAGAAAAAAAGTAACATGAAGGGAAGATATTTTTTGGTGAAGAAAAAAAGTAACATGAAGGGAAGATATTCTTTGGTGAAGAAAAAAAGTAACATGAAGGGAAGATATTCTTTGGTGAAGGAAAAAAGTAACATGGAGGGAAGATATTCTTTGGTGAAGGTAAAAAGTAACATGGAGCGAAGATATTCTTTGGTGAAGGTAAAAAGTAACATGGAGCGAAGATATTCTTTGGTGAAGGTAAAAAGTAACATGGAGGAAAATATTCTTTGGTGAAGGAAAAAAGTAACATGGAGGGAAGATATTCTTTGGTGAAGAAAAAAAGTAACATGAAGGGAAGATATTCTTTGGTGAAGAAAAAAAGTAACATGAAGGGAAGATATTCTTTGGTGAAGATAAAAAGTAACATGGAGGGAAGATATTCTTTGGTGACAAAAAAGTAACATGAAGGGAAGATATTCTTTGGTGAAGGAAAAAAGTAACATGGAGAGAAGATATTCTTTGGTGAAGAAAAAAAATAACATGAAGGGAAGATATTCTTTGGTGAAGATAAAAAGTAACATGAAGGGAAGATATTCTTTGGTGAAGGAAAAAAGTAACATGGAGGGAAGATATTCTTTGGTGAAGGTAAAAAGTAACATGGAGCGAAGATATTCTTTGGTGAAGGAAAAAGTAACATGGAGGGAAGATATTCTTTGGTGAAGGAAAAAAAAGTAACATGAAGGGAAGATATTCTTTGATGAAGAAAATGTAAATGTGTAGAGAATGAAGAAAGGATGTGTGGACCAAGATAGAGAGAGGGAATGAGAGAGGAAAGTAGTCTAAACATCAAATAAACCAAAGAAGTACCAACAGTAGGACCCTGACAAGGACAATAACCATGTAGAAAGAAGAGGTGAAAAGCACACCCATCTTGATATATATTATCAAACAGAAAGGGGATTCATGCGTTTATTAATGTATAATGCTTAATTTACACCTGTTTCAGTATTTAACCATATTATACAAACTTTTAGTTAGCATCAAAATGGCTGAGCCCCTCACAGCTAATCAGACTCAGATTAAAATTATTACACGTAAAAAAAATTCTTCCAAACAATGGCCACAAAACAAATATTAAAATTCAAATGTCCAAGCTAGTGACTAATTTTTCCACAAAGTGATGCATTAATCAGTGATGTCGAGAAACCCACTTGTTGAGAAATTTATATGCAAAAACGGCTCGTTTGGGTTGAGAAAATGTTTTACATAGAAGAGCAAACAACGTCAGGTTCACCTGACGATGACCGAAGAAGGTCGAAACGTCGTTCGCTCTTTTATGTAAAATATTTTCTCAACCCAAACGAGCCGTTTTTGCATATAAAAAAGTGATGCATTGTTTTATTAAAAATGATATAATTATAACTTTACACTTTAGATTAAAATTAAAGATGACAGCACTGGGTGTCTAACTCTGAGTTAGGAATTAAAAAACTTCAGTTATATGTAGATGGATGGTCAACATAGATCATGAGTAGCTAGCTGTAAATCTTCAATGATGACTGAATAATAAATGACATAAGCATATATTTAGTTAACATAAGGCTGACGTAAACACAATGTTCAGTTACCATAAGGCTGACGTAAACACAATGTTCAGTTACCATAAGGCTGACGTAAACACAATGTTCAGTTACCATAAGGCTGACGTAAACACAATGTTCAGTTACAATAAGGCTGACCTAAGCACAATGTTCAGTTAACATAAGCATAATATTTCATTAATAAAAGCCATCAAACACACATCTTTCATGACATACAAGTGACTGATGTTTAAGTAATAATAAGATATTTTGACTTCCTCTAAAGTCAATCTGTATACACGGATCCAACATTTGTATCATAAGCAGGAAGTATAAAGTTTGTTTATTGGTAATTAGGCTTGTGTGGAATAGAAATTACATTCAACTGGTAAAATAAACAAGATTAAAAGATGTTTAAATTTTCTTTTACTAACAATGAAACCCTTTAACATCACAATCTTCTTGTTTATACGATAGAAACATGTTGAAACCGGTGACATCAAACAAGATCTTGTATCTTCTGTCGACACTTTTCAGCTTCACTCTTGAATTCTTCACATTTTTCACACACTATTTTTTTCTTTTAACAAAAAGAAATGTAACTGTTAACACTTCACATATGTATGTACTAAAACTAGACAACACCTTTCTAATACACAATGAGCTGTGGAAATATTTATGTAACTGTTAACACTTCACATATGTATGTACTAAAACTAGACAACACCTTTCTAATACACAATAAGCTGTGGAAATTTTTATGTAACTGTTAACACTTCACATATGTATGTACTAAAACTAGACAACACCTTTCTAATACACAATAAGCTGTGGAAATTTTTATGTAACTGTTAACACTTCACATATGTATGTACTAAAACTAGACAACACCTTTCTAATACACAATGAGCTGTGGAAATATTTATGTAACTGTTAACACTTCACATATGTATGTACTAAAACTAGACAACACCTTTCTAATACACAATGAGCTGTGGAAATATTTATGTAACTGTTAACACTTCACATATGTATGTACTAAAACTAGACAACACCTTTCTAATACACAATGAGCTGTGGAAATATTTATGTAACTGTTAACACTTCACATATGTATGTACTAAAACTAGACAACACCTTTCTAATACACAATGAGCTGTGGAAATATTTATGTAACTGTTAACACTTCACATATGTATGTACTAAAACTAGACAACACCTTTCTAATACACAATGAGCTGTGGAAATATTTATGTAACTGTTAACACTTCACATATGTATGTACTAAAACTAGACAACACCTTTCTAATACACAATGAGCTGTGGAAATATTTATGTAACTGTTAACACTTCACATATGTATGTACTAAAACTAGACAACACCTTTCTAATACACAATGAGCTGTGGAAATATTTATGTAACTGTTAACACTTCACATATGTATGTACTAAAACTAGACAACACCTTTCTAATACACAATGAGCTGTGGAAATATTTATGTAACTGTTAACACTTCACATATGTATGTACTAAAACTAGACAACACCTTTCTAATACACAATGAGCTGTGGAAATATTTATGCTGTAAACCTCCAACCATCACCCCTAGAAACACTTTATAGTATTATTATTGAAGTGTGGTGCTTAACTAATTAATTATTGCTAAGCATCCATGACAATTATTTGCCATAAAGGCAACCAAAGAACCAATTATTGTTGTTTTTGATTATTCCATAAATACAAGTCATTGGAATATTGCCATTATAATTATTTATATTATTTTAAACATTGTTCAACTTAATGTTAAGTGTTATAACTCACAAAAATATTTAAAAATTAAAATTAGCATTTCTGATTAGTGCTATTTTTTTATTATACAGTAATTATTTAGCTAAAAGTTTGGCCAATAAACACATGCATCATTGTTTAAAGAAACATGTGCAGTGTATATTAGCAAGTCTTGATAATTTGGCCCAAAAGAAAACTGAAAACAAAGTTTTAATATTGTTTTATGACTAGTCACCAGTATTAAATAATAGTTACGGATTCTGTGCTCTTATCTTCTGGTAATTCACACAAGAACAAACTCACTAGAAAGTACACTTAGAAGTTTTTGAACTAGATATATATATATATTTTAATTTGGGTTTTATCTCTCTCTGTTTTGTACCACCCATATATTTAGAAGGATTACACACGGTCTGACGATCAGTTAATGAAAGTCAAGTAGCTAGTGTCTCATAGCAACTAAAGAACTCTGAAGAACAGGCTTCTTTGGCAGAACCTAAACTTGTTTTTAATTGTGCATCCAAAAATTTATCTCTATACACACAAACAACTGAAATTAAATTTTAATATCATTTAACTCAATTGCTATAAGAACTATATTACTAACAATAACAAAGTTTAAATGTATCTCATAATGGATGGTGTGGGTGTTAACAATTTTACTGATAAGGAGAGAACAACGTTTCGATCAGTCCCAGGTCATTTTCAGGTTCAGAAACATTGTTCTCTCTTTATCAGTAAAAGTGTTAGTACCCATACCAGCTGTTCTGAGATACATTTATATTTCAAGTAGGTTTCTCATCGTCAAGAATAACAAAGTTTGTAAACAAGTCTGTGTAGTGTATTGAATACAACCACATTGTATAGTAACGTATCACCTGTCAAACCACCTCGAGAGAAATGACTTCTAACAAATTAAAACAGAATGTACTAATGGGAAAAGGTTCATTTCTAAACTACAACTGACTTGTCATGCAGTATTGTGATAAAAACCTTTTGTTTTTACAATTTCCTTTATGATCTATAAGACATTCAATTGTTATTTCAGTTTTTCCTAACATCAATAAACATTATTTTCAAACATGTTATATCTTATACAGTTACAGAGTTGAAATGAGCAAAACTATTATATTGGTCAGTCATAAACTGCATTAAAAAAAAAAACCAATAATCCAAGAACATACAAATACACCTTGTTCAGTAACTGTGTTCAACTTGGTGAAATACTTACAATTCTATTGATTTGTCTCTGGCACTCCAGTTTCAAAAAATCTTCAACTGTCAAATCAACCTCTCTCTTATTAAGTTTGACAAACAAACATTTTTTGGAATGAGAACAATGTTCTTTCCTAGAGACACAAACAGTCGTTACGGTTTAATATTTCAACAGCATCAAACAAAGCTAACGTATGTATCTATAAAACAAAGGAAAAGAATCTCAGTACCAACTGTTATAATACTTCACGATGTTCGGTACTTAACCCTAAAAAACCACTTTCATCTTGTGAACTTACATAATGATAGAAAATAAAAAGCCATTACCAAATCATAATCTATATAGTTAATATAAAAACATCAATAGGTCACTACAGATCCAACTCAAGTTTCCTTACCATGGATCATCTTCAGGTTCCCATCCATCCAATTCCTTAAAACAGACATAACATCTTACTAAATCAGGCTCACGATCTGTTGGACAGTAGTAGAAACCTGAACCAGCCAGCTGTAAGTGATTTTCAAAGAACTTTCAGAAATCTAGGGTTTTAATTTTTCAGGGCCCAAGTTCAGTCAACTTCAAGAGTTTAAAACCAACAGAAATACTTCAATATCAATATAAAAATAAAAATTGTTTCACAAACTTGGTATATTCAAGAAGTAATTAAACTGTATTGAAATATGGAATTTTCATCTATAGAATATGTTCAAGTTATTGTAAACATTAACATATAAATAAGTTATTTTTGACAAATACTAATAACCAAATAATAAATCTTTGGCAAATCTATAAAATAACAAACTCAACAATTTTATGTATAATTAACAATGAAAAATAAAATAAATAATGTTAGGAAATTATACAACATTCATTTAAAGAAAGAACTATCTGGAAAATTAGTTTGATTTTTATTGTACTTTTTTCATAGTAATTATGTATAAAACAGGTAAATTAGATGTTTTACAGATATGAAGATCAAATATATTTAATTCTGAAATAGTTGGTAAAAATGTTTAACTTTTAAAGTGGCTCTACTATGAATTATAAGTTATCCATTTGATCACCTGTTTAATCACTGGAACCACCTCTAAGGCATGACTGATGAAATATGTATTTAGACAATCAGGTCATCAAAGTAATGTTGAGTTGCTAGTTGTACAGCTAACAGAATTTACATGTAAACATACTGAGTACAAGCAAGAATACTTATCATTTGGTACAAGTCATGAGTTAGGCCTCACTTGGATACTACACACAGTTGTGATATCCTCATTTAAGAAAGGGTTCAATGGAACACAATTAGTAGAATAAGAAATGGTATTGATTTGTTAGAAAAGGTTCAGTGGAAGGCTATATTAGTAGGATGACAAAGGACATTTATTTGTTAGAAAAGGTTCAGTGGAAGGCTATATTAGTAGGTTGACAAAGGATATTTATTTGTTACAAAGGGTTCAGTTGAAGGCTATATTAGTAGGATGACAAAGGATATTTATTTGTTAGAAAGAGTTCAGTGGAAGGCTATATTAGTAGGATGACAAAGGATATTTATTTGTTAGAAAGGGTTCAGTGGAAGGCTATATTAGTAGGATGACAAAGGATATTTATTTGTTAGAAAAGGTTCAGTGGAAGGCTATATTAGTAGGATGACAAATGATATTGATTTGTTAGAAAAGGTTCTGTGGAAGACTATATTAATAGGATAAGAAAGATATTTATTTCTGAGAAAGGGTTCAGTGGAAGATTATCAGAAAAGATATTGATTTTCTTCAATGGTTTAAACACAGAGGAGAACTACTACGATAATTCCAGTTATTGCAAGGCTATCTTACTAAACTTGATAATAAAGACTTGAATTTTTGTGTCATATTTTGAAGTTAATAGGATAGAAAAACAGAAGTTTAGGATTAGGAAAAAACAGCATAGGCTCCAATATTCATAGGTAATTTTAAATATTGGGCAAGTGATTTGTGTAGAATTGCTAAGGGTAGTAATGGAGACTAGCATTTCAAGGGTGTAAAAAAGTGAATCAATTGTCTCATTATAAATTAAGAATGTATTTCAATTTTTTACTTTACTCCAGGGTGAATTACATTGAAACATCAGAATGGTCCCTTGCTGCCCATATTTAAATATTATACTGTAATTGTAGTTACATTTTTAATGATGTTGTCGTTTGGATACAATTCAATGGGAAAAGTACATTAAAAATTCCAATTTTAAGGTTTAATAATAACAATAATGTTATATTAATAACTTCAGTTGTTTTTTTTTTTAATTTTAGGCCTTTACAAATATAGCAATAGCAAATTATCAATTAAAAATGAATAATGAACTTCAGAAAACAAGTGTAATACTCAGAGAAAATACTATTGGCACAATAGAATTAGGGCAACTCTGAACTTAGTCATACTGTAATTTTAAAATAACTGTGCTAAGACTGTGGTAACACAATTAACCTAAACCTATATTGAATATACCATTTTGGTCATAGATTACGGGTTCTAAACGCAAATAAAAGTGTAAGAAAATTTATTATGCATTATTTAAATAGTTTGTTAAAGTTTATATATACTCTCCAGGCGGATATGAGAACACGGCGTTGGGCAGACTTCAAGCCAGTTATAGGAAACGTGGTTTATCATATTATAACATACACTCGCACATAATTTAAACTATTTTCAATATACATCTGAAATAATAAATTTTGTTTAAATTGGTACAGATTTAAGTGAATTGTGGCAAGAAATTCAAATTGACCTAACTTCACAATATGTTTAAAAATTATAGTACTACACAATAAGTTAAAGATGCAAAATGAATGTGTAAACAATAACTAACGTAATCATATTCACAAAGACAGTGATAGCAACGGACTGTAAATGCACAACTAACGTCGAATGAAACTTGACTCGAGTTTCAGTTGCAAAAACATTAACTGTACAATATACTATAAATCTCACCTTTTCTGGGGTGCAATTACAATCTAACTCAAAAGGCCAATTTTTGAAAGATTCTAGTCTATTCTTCTCTAGATTCATATTATAATCAGAACCTTTCAAATATTCAGACTCCGAAGACATTTGTTTTCAAATCTTGTATTACGAACTAAACCAAAATCGAAACGTCGTTACATGTCAATATCATACAATTCAAAAATAGTACTCAACATTTCTGCCCTCTAGCGGTCAGATTACTTTAAGTTATCCTGAGCTAATATTAGCATTTTGGTATCACCTGGCCATCTTATACAACAGCAGATATTTAGATTTTATGTATATATATATATATATATACATTAGAACAAGATTACACCAAATTTTGATATACACTTGTTGCACCTTTAGCACATTTCAGTATGATTTTAAAATTGTCACAGTATTAATATTTTATACGGTTTTGGAATAAAATGTCCCATATTTGACTCATAATATCTTAATTATTCACCCACTCCAGTAGCACAGAAGCATGTCTGGGGACTTACACCTCTAGAAACTGGCTTTCGAAACCCAGTAGACAGAGCAACTTTCGTCCTTTGTATAACTTTGTGCTTAACTACAAGCAAAAACTTAATTATATTTTAATAAAACGTCGTTCTAAAGCCGATTAATTAGAAAGATTTCGTAAAAAATATTATTCAAACTTTCAAAGGCACTAACACTACAAGCGCGACGCTTGCTTAACAGGATTACATATCCGTGTTCTATGCATTACAAAAAATGAGTTAACTTGCATCAGGCGAAGCTAGATATGAACTGCAACTTACTTACATAGTCCTCCTCCATGGCACAACAAAATGTCCACAGACTTATAACACTAGAAACCAGGTTTCGATACCCATGGTGGGCAGAGCAAGAAGAGCTCATTGTGTAGATGTGTGCTTAATTACAAACAAACAAAACTTTCTAAATAAGTATTGTAAATAAGTATTAACAAGCATAATAAATTATGAATTCATATTATTTATATGCCCAATTTTAAATAATTAGAAATTTATCTGAGCTTATAGTCGTCTAAATTATACAGAAATTAAGTAAATTATATTAAAATGCTTTGTAGCCACGCTACGTTGTCACAGTTCAAGTTACCGTATTTATACATTTTCAAAGGTCCCGTCATGACTGTCATGTAAGAAAACTTTATTTTTTATGTATGTCTACTATAATCCATCTAGAATATAACTAGAGTGATTTCTCATCGCTCATTTCAACAGTTAAGTATCGTAAAAAATCCTAAGCACTACAGCTGGTGACAAGATAAGCATTTCTTCGTATAGAATAGTCTGAATATCCATTTATATTCTCCATCTGCTTGATGTTCGCAAAGATGGAATAGATATGTCGTGGAAGCAATTTTTGTATACATAACTTGTGTCGCTTTTCCAGAAAGAAATCCTTCTTGATGACGTTACGTATTATTATCGGTGTTATTAGTGGTCGTAGATTCTTACCTTTTACATAATACTCCAACTTTCTTTCTTTAGCTGGGGTTCGACTTGGTGCATTTATCATTCTGTATGTTTTTGAACTTCGCGCAAAGCTACTCAAGGGCTATCTACGCTAGTCGTCCCTAATTTAGCAGTGTAAGACTGGAAGGAAGGCAGCTAGACATCAATACCCACCGCCAATTCTTGGGCTACTCTTTTACCAACGAATAGTAGGATTGACCGTCATATTATAACCTCCCGTGGCAGAAAGGGCGCGCATGTTTGGTGCGACAGGGATTCGAACCCGCAATCTTAGATCACGAGCCGAACACCTTGCATTAAAGTACGATGAATATTCTCGTCTTGAAAATTCTAAATCTCTGATCTGTATGTATGAATATTTATTTTTTATCGAAAATGGGCATATGACTGTTGCATATGATCCTTAAAAGTAATAAATTTTCAGTAGCGTACCACACCCACAACACGCGAAACTGTGTCAAAATGTAGTTCTAACACAATCTATTGAAACATGGTTGTTACATGACTTTTTGGTTCGAGTATTTCAAGGCACTTTGACATAACGTCCTCAATTCTTGGTACATTATCTAGTTAAAACCCAGCCAAGGGTCGACCATCCACACATCCTGGTTATTCAGAAGTATTCTAACCATTCAATGGTTTATATGCTGCTAAAATCTCTGCTAGAATTTCTATGGAAGAGAAGCATGAAGCATTTGATTAGCTCTTGGAAGGTTAGGCTACTTTCAAATGATCCACCTATGTTTTTTTAAGCATCGAGATGGACAAGGCTATTGGTTTTGACTGATGGAACAATAGGAGCAGGAGAGTTAACAGCAGACAGTTCAAAGGTTCATTGGGGATACTGAGAGATTTGCAAATGAGATACTTTTTAAAGTTGAAATAAAGATAATTTGTAAATATTATGTTATTAATATAAATAACTCTATCGTCATTTTTTGTCTTGTTCAATATTTCCTGTATTGTATGAAAACCTAAAACAATTTACTTATTTAAATGTTGTGGTAAGCCCTTATATCATGCCTATTTTCAGGCCAACCTGTCAATAGGTACTTCACTGTTAAAAATGGAGGACAGCTGCGGTTCTGATAATACGAATTTGTCAACAAATTTTAAATACGATAATACATCCATCTCTAAAGAAAATGAGCAGGAAGGAGATGTGACATTTAGCTCACTGGTAGGAATGTAATATAACTTTTTTATTTGTAGGTTCACGTGTTTAAACTAAAGTAGGTATATTTTCAGGCCTAGTCGCTTAGTAATGTTACTATGAGGGTGTGAGTGTTAACAAATTTTGCTGCGTGAATGTAAGACAGCTTTATTTTACAAACAGGATGGTTGGTCTGTGGAAGGGGTTGCTTTCAGGTGTGGTAGATGCAGCTAATTTAAATTAGAGGAGTTTAAGGAAAAACTTTATAAGTATTTGAATAGTTTTATTTAAAGGATAGGGCAGCCTATATGGACCTAAAGGTCTAATGTTGCCCTTTAACGTTATATGTTACTGTAAGGTTCAACTTAGTGGTATATAGGATTGATATTAGTATTACAGTATCTGTTATACATTATTCCAAAGCACTTCGTTAGCCTTTCTGGTTGAGTTGCTCAAAGCCAGTAACTTTCCACAATTTTTTTAACCAAACGTTTTCAAATCACACAGCTTTTACATTTATAAACTATGGTTGTTTGGTAGTTAGTATGGTATAGATATATACAGCAGGAGTCTAGTATCTGTTGACGTATATACACACACATTCAAGCTAAATATGTTTTCCAGACTACATCATGGTTGCATGTTTTCAGATATGTGTATTTCACATCATGTAGTATTGTTTGTTGATGTAATATCCAAAGACATTTATTCCAAGATCCCAGAGTCAAGTATTCATATCTAACCTATGTTAACTGGATTTTTTGCAAGAATAATCTTTTCTTTATGTACTTTGGTTTTGAGATAAAACTCAGGAATGGTATTGGATATTCTGGAGCCCCAGAGAGAATTTAGCAAATGGGACCCCAAAATGATAAGAAAACTTGGAAGTAAATTAAAAGGCACAACATCAGGGTTCTCGGTAATTGTCAAGTTTGCTCAATAATGATAAAACTTTCTGTGGAAGTTTTGTTTTTTTAACAAAGTATGGAAATATTAATGGACGATATTTTTGCCTAACAGTAAAAATAACCATTTATCATGTCATCTATGGTTACATTGTTCAGGTTATTTTAATTTGTGATAAGCTAGGTTTGGTTATTATATAGATATATATAGGTATATACACACACCATATTTTTATGCAGATACCATCTCTCTGAATATATTAATTGTATATAATTATTTTCTGTTATTAACACTGTTTGGTAAAGTTTTACTAGATTAAGATACTAAAAAAGAAATTTTAAAGCCTGACACAAACCATAAGTGTATTTGTTTCTTAATAGATAGTTATTATTGACTTTTTAAGCATGATGTGTTGTAAGTACACAAAACATATCAAGACTATAACGTGGTTGTTTATTAACAGTTTCACATTGCATGTTTTACACACTAAGTCTCACATGCATGAAATTCACTAAAATTGTCACTACTAGTATTGAGTGTTTGGTAGAATTTCTTAACTGATTAATTACTTTTATTAGTTATTTCTGGATGAGAGTTGGACAGTTGAAATAATCTAAAATAATAACTGGAAATACCGATTTTAATTAGTTGATTATTTTGGTGATACTAATCAATTTAATTATAATGTTGATTAACCCTTTTTGCTACTTCCGTGTTATTATACACAAATTGTTCTACACATTTGCACACGTTAAGTATTTGCACCATAGCTTTTGATACAGTATGTGTATCTATCTTTACAAAATATGGTGGACTATTAGTAAAGATTACAAGTATTTTGTATGCTTGTAATATCAGAGGTTTTAATGAAATATTTTTACTTAAGATTTGTTTGTGAAAATAGAGTTTGTTTTGTTACTAGTATTAAGTGTCAAGTGAATAAAAGTTATTCTTCATCACAAAAATCTCAGATATTATTTATGTAATCTCTAGAACTTTCTAAATACATTTCAAACATTTGTTTTCAATAGGACTTTATATTTTATTATTTTCTATACTCTATGTAAGGTCTATCACTTAATGAATCTTATAACCATAAATATAAATTATGCTTTATTGTACTAGAATGACTACATATTATAACACAAATACAAATGTTTAGTGTAAGTAGTTTAAGTCTTGTAACTCTGTATATTTACATATATATTTATTATTTTTTATTATATTGACCTTCCAGTCATGGCTACCTAATATTACATAACTTGTATTGATGCTGTACATGTGGGTTTGTTATGTATCCAGTAATATATAACTGACCTTTAGTCTTCCCTGTCCTGGCTGTGTTTTAGTGGACTAATACTTTGTAATATACAGTCACATCTAAAATATTATACATTAAATATATATGTATATAGATTATTACTGTTTAAAAAGAAATTATTAAACTTATTTTTCTTAAAATATATAACAGTAAAGGTTATTAACTTATGGAATGGTTGGTCAGATGACATGATTGGTATTGGTCATTTGAAGTTTGTGCTGTTGTAGCCTAATTATTTCTCAGCTACTTATAGCTCTGTGGGTTGGTGCATTATATTTCTCTTTTTTTTTAATGCCCACTATGCAGTTAATTGTATAAAAATGCACAGAAACATTTTTATAAATGGTAAGGTTCACTTACACACTGCAAGCCATATTTAACCTGTGATTCTGTTTATCCATATATCTTGTAAGAAAGCCAGCACTTTTTGGTAGGATCAAGCTCAAGTCTGCAGTTTTTTTATGATAAAAACTTGAGAATTCAGTGCAGGCCTCCTTTATTAGTGTTGTAAAAGCATAAATTAGTATGTGCTATGATGTTTTTAATGTGTTTTTAAGTTAGGTTAAATCTCGGTATTAGGGTGTATAACCAATACAAAGGTTATGACAAGTTGCTCTTAAAGTTCTATTTTAAAGAAGATAGTGTTGTTAGTGTATCATATTGTGTTTGTGAACTTCTAAATTAATTATTATTTGTATTTTAAATTTCACTAATTATACTGTCCATTTTAGTTTCTTTGTTCTCCGTGATAACAGCTACTTTGTTCTAGTAGTGGTTCAACTAACAGAAGTTAAGTAAAACCTTTGTAAAATGTAAAAACAGTAATTGTTATTTGTCATTCTATTATTGTTTTACCACATTAAAGCTGTCTGTTGTGGTTATTCATGTATTAACAGCTCCACACATTTCTATATGCACTTCATTGTGTATAGTTCTGTATCAAACTTTATTATATTTATGTCATGGTGTTGAGATATGTACATGTAATTGTGTGTAAAGTTTGGTACTGTATCAATTGTATGGTGTTTAAGATAAATACATATAAATGTATATAAAACTTGATGTGATTGTAGTAATGTCAGAGTGTTAAGGTGTATGTGCATTACAGAACTCGACATTTTTGTATTAACGTCAGGGTGTTAAGGTGTATGTGCATTACAGAACTCGATATTCTTGTATTAAAGTCAGGGTGTTAAGGTGTATGTGCATTGCAGAACTCGATATTCTTGTATTAACATTAGGGTGTTAAGGTGTATGTGCATTGCAGAACTCGATATTCTTGTATTAACATTAGGGTGTTAAGGTGTATGTGCATTACAGAACTCGATATTCTTGTATTAACGTCAGGGTGTTAAGGTGTATGTGCATTACAGAACTCGATATTCTTGTATTAACATTAGGGTGTTAAGGTGTATGTGCATTACAGAACTCGATATTTTTGTATTAACGTCAGGGTGTTAAGGTGTATGTGCATTACAGAACTCGATATTATTGTATTAACGTCAGGGTGTTAAGGTGTATGTGCATTACAGAACTCTATTATTGTATTAATGTCAGGGTGTTAAGGTGTATGTGCATTGTAGAACTCGATATTTTTGTATTAACGCCAGGGTGTTAAGGTGTATGTGCATTATACAGAGTGTTTGGAAAGTCACTGTGCAGTTTTGAAAGCAGTGATAACATCATTCATTCAGTCTATTTCAAGCCAGCAACTGATAGCAGTGTTTAGAAACAAAATAAGGATCCAGGCCTGCATTGATGCCAACGGGGGTCACTTTCAACATTGTTTATAGTTGTCATTCATATTTACCTCCTGTATTCTATATTGAAACATGTCTGTTAATAAATATATAAGTGCACAGTGACTTTCCAAACACCCTGTAGAACTTGATATTCTTGTGTTTATGTCAGGGTGTTAAGGTGTATGTGCATTACAGAACTCGATATTCTTGTATTAATGTCAGGGTGTTAAGGTGTATGTGCATTACAGAACTCGATATTCTTGTATTAATGTCAGGGTGTTAAGGTGTATGTGCATTGTAGAACTCGATATTTTTGTATTAACGCCAGGGTGTTAAGGTGTATGTGCATTACAGAACTCGATATTCTTGTGTTTATGTCAGGGTGTTAAGGTGTATGTGCATTGTAGAACTCGATATTCTTGTATTAATGTCAGGGTGTTAAGGTGTATGTGCATTGTAGAACTTGATATTCTTGTATTAATGTCAGGGTGTTAAGGTGTATGTGCATTGTAGAACTCGATATTCTTGTATTAATGTCAGGGTGTTAAGGTGTATGTGCATTGTAGAACTTGATATTCTTGTATTAATGTCAGGGTGTAATCGATGTTCTCTGTAAAGCCTGTGAAGAACTGAAATGGAATTCACCAACAAAGATTCAACAAGAGGCTATTCCACCAGCTCTCAGAGGTAATAAAGTTAATATTTAGTTTTGTGTTTTTGTAAATTAAACTGAAGAATACAGTGTTCTACATGAGGATAAGCTCATATTTACTAATGTTTGCTGGAAATCAAAGCTTACAGTTCAACAGGCATTTATTATTTTCTAAAGAATCATATTTATCTAATGTTATACATATGTTCATAATACAGAGATTGAGTGTTACATACAACTTTTAATATTTGATGTTTAATTTCTTTTGAAAAATATTAAAAATTTTAACAAAACAAATATTGATATCACACACACACACAATAACAATTTTTATTTTACATATATTTCTATAACTAATTTTTAAATAATAACTAACTCACCTTATATTCTTGCACAGTTGATAGTTTTTAACTTATCAAAGACAAAAGTATCAGTAAAAGTGATAAAACAAACCCAAGAAGGTAGTTAATGTGGTGGAGTCTTTCGAAGTCAAAAATATTACAAAAACTGAGTGCAACAATACCTGGATGATCTTAGTAAGATGACATCAACAATATTACAAAAACTGAGTGCAACAATATCTGGATGATCTTAGTAAGATGACATCAACAACATTACAAAAACTGAGTACAAAATACCTGGATGATCTTAGTAAGATGACATCAATAATATTACAAAAACCGAGTACAAGAATACCTGGGTGATCTTAGTAAGATGACATCAACAGTATTACAAAAACTGAGTAAAACAATACCTGGATGATCTTAGTAAGATGACATCAACAATATTACAAAAACTGAGTACAACAATACCTGGATGATCTTAGTAAGATGACATCAACAATATTACAAAAAGTAAGTACAAGAATACCTGGATGATCTTAAGTAAGATGACATCAATAATATTACAAAAAGTAAGTACAACAATACCTGGATGATCTTAAGTAAGATGACATCAACAATATTACAAAACTAAGTGCAACAATACCTGGATGATCTTAGTAAGATGACATCAACAATATTACAAAAACTGAGTACAACAATACCTGGATGATCTTAGTAAGATGACATCAACAATATTACAAAAACTGAGTACAAGAATATCTGGATGCCCATAGTAAGATGACATCAACAATATTACAAAAATTGAGTACAATAATCAATCTACATACACAATGTATGTCTTGTACTGAATTAAGTAAGGAAACTGGTGACAACTATCTATTTTAATATAATAACTTTTAACACTTGCTATCAATACTAAATAATTCTTAAAAGTAAACAGCCTTGGGTATCCAGCACTGTCATACTCCAGGCAGTTTAACAGCTCTAATATTTGTAGAGAGACCTCATCTACACTGTGTATAACACATATGGTGCATTTGTCGTATTATTAAATAATTTTTGTTTTACACATAGCTTCTTAGAATTAATGATGTTGAATGTTGGAATATAAAGTGTTATTTTGTGATATTGGGTTTGTAGTTAATAAAGACATAAAACAGTAGAAAATGGAATATGTTCTAATTTTTTATACTGACTTGAATAACATTTATAAAAATCATAAAGCACATGTTGAACTTGTTGTAGATTCCTTCTACCATGTTTATTTGTAGGTTCAATATTTTTATTTCCAGTGTATTCTAGGAGAATTCAAAGCTTACTGTATACCTAAGCAGAATTATATATCTTTTGTAGGCAAGCAGTGCGTGTCAATGTTCAGAATGTGTTCATGCAAATTCATTTATGTATGCATCATGTAAAATGTTTGTTATTAACTTGTGTTTCTCAATGTTCAGAATGTGTTCTTACAAATTCTATATTGTGTATATCATGGGAAATGCTTGTCAGTTTTCAGAATGTGTTCTTACAAATTCTATATTGTGTATGTCATGGGAAATGTTTGCCGGTTTTCAGAATGTGTTCTTACAAATTCTATATTGTGTATATCATGGGAAATGTTTGTCAATGTTCAGAATGTGTTCTTACAAATTCTATATTGTGTATATCATGGGAAATGTTTGTCAGTTTTCAGAATGTGTTCTTACAAATTCTATATTGTGTATATTTCATGGGAAATGTTTGTCAGTTTTCAGAATGTGTTCTTACAAATTCTATATTGTGTATATCATGGGAAATGTGTGTCAGTTTTCAGAATGTGTTCTTACAAATTCTATATTGTGTATGTCATGGGAAATGTTTGTCAGTTTTCAGAATGTGTTCTTACAAATTCTATATTGTGTACGCCATGGGAAATGTTTGTCAGTTTTCAGAATGTGTTCTTACAAATTCTATATTGTGTACGTCATGGGAAATGTTTGTCAGTTTTCAGAATGTGTTCTTACAAATTCTATAGTGTGTACGTCATGGGAAATGTTTGTCAGTTTTCAGAATGTGTTCTTACAAATTCTATATTGTGTATATCATGGGAAATGTTTGTCAGTTTTCAGAATGTGTTCTTACAAATTCTATATTGTGTATATCATGGGAAATGTTTGTCAGTTTTCAGAATGTGTTCTTACAAATTCTATATTGTGTATATCATGGGAAATGTTTGTCAGTTTTCAGAATGTGTTCTTACAAATTGTATAGTGTGTACATCATGTGAAATGTATGTTATAAACTTGTATTTGTCAATGTTGAGAATGTTTTCTAATTCTACAGTCTTTATCATGTGCCATCAGCAAGCAAGCATCACATAAATTGGAAGTACAGTAAAACTGTGACAGAAAAATCTATTGTCGTGTTAGTTTTGTTGTGTGTAGTGAGAAAAGATATCAAAACTGATTGTTCTTTAACTGTTATGAACTGTTTTGTAGCACACATTATGATTATATTGTAGAGATGTAGACAGTGTAGTGTATTACAGAAAACATGACATTCTGCTGAGAAATGTTTTTAAATAGTACTGATTTGGGTTTTATTAATGTTGAAGTATTTACCATTGATACATTATCCACTAAATTATTTAATTTTGTGCAACAAAATAATTTATTTCTACCCATGTAATCATTTGAATGCAATACTTTCACTCTTATTCCATTTTGTTGTTGTTTTTAGGATATTTTTTGAATCTTGTCTTAAATAAAAGTTGTCATTATGTGTCAGTAATAGTGACTAATTACTTTTGAACAAATTTATATTATTGAAAGAGGAAGGAAAATCTCTTAAGAACAACATTTTACTTTCACATTTGCTTAGAACTTAATACATTTTAAATTATTTTACCTTAGTATCACTTGTTAGTTTCTGATGAAGCTGAATGATTTATATAGAAAAAAAGTGACAAGTTTATAGTTATGTAACATCAAGTTTTGAATTTTTTTTCATGAAGGAAAAGACATCATTGGTTTGGCTGAAACAGGATCAGGAAAAACTGGAGCTTTTGCTCTTCCTATTCTTCAGGCTCTTCTCCAGAACCCTCAACGTCTGTTTGCTTTAGTTCTCACTCCGACCAGAGAACTGGCCTTTCAGATTTCTGAACAGTTTGAAGCACTAGGAGCTTCCATAGGAGTGAAGTGTGGTAATTACAGTATAGTTAAATGCTCTTCATAGAAAGTCTGTCTGAACATGTGCATTTATTGGAACTCTTAACTATTTTAAGTGTATGTACTAAGTACCATTTATTTCGAGTTTGGCAATTTTGAAATTCCAGTTGAATTGTGTTAAAAACCAGTAAGTCTTAATGGATTTAGAAGAATAGAAAAGAAAGCTACAAGATTTGTTGTATTTGTCAGAGATCTCTTGGTTTAATGAGGAATGTAGGTTGATCAAAACTGTTTGATTGGAACATCATATTTCTTTATACAGTGCTGTTATTGATAGGGGAGGTCGCTCTGTAGAGCGTATGCTCTCTGATCACAATCTTTCTCTTTTCAATACTGGTTCTTCCACTTATTTTCATGCACCTAGTCAGTCCTTTTCTGCTATTGATTTCTTGGTTTGCTCCCCTTCATTATTCTCTCATTTTTCATGGAGGGTTGACAATAATCCACTAGGCAGTGATCATTTTCCTATACTTTTGCAGAACTTGATCCTACCATTGTGAATCAGCCATCAATAGATGATTGTGTGGCAGTGGTAACTGACTGTATTATACAAGCAGCTGCTCGGTGTATTCCTCAAACCTCGACACGTTTTCCACGATATCCTTGTCCGTGGTGGAAACCTGCTTGCTACTTGGCACGGACGGCTCAAAAATGGGCCTGGGATACTTTCCATAGATATCCCACACTTTCGAACCGCATCGCTTTCCAATGGGCCTGTGCACATGCTAGGTGGATAAGACATCAAAGCCAGAAGGAATCTTGGATTAAGTTCACAACTAGCATATCTTCTACCATCAGTTCCAAGGTCATATGGGACACGATTCGAAGGGTTAGTGGGCACTACAATTCTGTCCCCCTCTCCATCTTACTCTGTGATGGCCAAGAGGTAGCTGATGTCCAGAGAATCACAGATACTTTAGGTGAAAGCTTTTGCCAGGTATCTAGCACTTCTGCTTGTTTCTCCATCTTCTTGGCCATTAAGACTCGGACAGAGCGTTTACCTCTTTCCTTTCGAATTGACTGTCTCTTTGATTGTCTATAATTGTCCCTTTACACTGGTAAAACTGAAAATGGCCCTTCATTGGTCTGGCAGTACATCTGTTGGACCTGATGATGTACACTATGACATGCTGCACTATCTCTCTCCTGCTTCTCTTGATATTCTTCTAATTGTTTTTAACCAGATCTGGAAGGAGAATGTTTTTCCTGATGCCTAGCACCAGGCTATTATCTTACCTTTCTCTAAACCTGAGAAAGATCCCAAGATTTCTTCACACTACTGTCCAATTGCTTTGATGAGCTGTCTCTGTAAGACCTTAGAGAGGATGGTTAATGCTCATCTTGTTTGGTTTCTCGAATCAAACAACCTCCTTTCGTCTACCCAGTGTGGGTTCTGACAACAGCACTCCACCACGGACCACCTAATTCGACTGGAAACATCAATCAGAGAAGCCTTTCTCAAATGCCAACATCTTGTATCAATATTCTTTGACATTGAGAAGGCTTATGATATAACATGGAGGTATGGCATTTTGCGAGACCTCCATATATATGTTTATTAAAATTTTTTTAATGGACAGCAGATTCCAAGTTTGTGTGGGTTTGACACTTTCCCGTTCTTTTGTACAGGAACTTGGGATCCCTCAGGGCTGTGTTTTGAGTGTCACACTTTTCAGTATAAAGATGAATGCCATCACTGAACAACTCCCTCTCAATGTTGCAAACAGGCTCTATGTCAATGACTTGCACATCTCGTGTCAGTCGTCGAACATGAAATGTATTGAGCGGCAACTACAAACTGCCCTCAATCGTGTACTGAAGTGGACTATGGCGAACGGCTTTAATTTTACTCTCTCTAAAACCATTTCCATGCACTTTTGCCACCAACGGGGTATTCACTCTGATCCTGAACTCCGTATCGGTGAAGTTTCACTGCCAGTTGTCCCTGAGACCAAGTTCTTGGGGCTTATCTTTGACCGTAAGCTGACTTTATATCACACTTAAAGCAGCTACGTGTCAAATCACAAGAGCACTGAAAATCCTTCGTGTCCTCTCTACCGACATTTGAGGAGCGGATCGATGTTCTATGCTAAAAATATATTGTGCTCTCATTCAATCGAAACTCGACTATGGATCATTGGTCTATAGCTCTGCCAGACCCTCAGCCTTAATGACGCTGGACCCCATTTATCATCAAGGACTTTGACTCTGCACTGGGGCTTTCCACACCTCTCCAGTTCAAAGCTTATATGTATAATCTCATGAACCTTCTCTGCACCTTCGCCATTTGCAACTGTCTTTACTATATACTTCAAAACATCGTTCCTTACAAAAGCATCCCACCTGAGGATGTGTTTTCCCTCCTCAGTGGGCCATACTTTTTCAGAACAGACGATCTGCTGTTGCTCCTTTTGGCCTTCGCATCCAGGTACAATTGGATGAATTGGGTCTGTCCTTGGATAACATTGCAGAATCCACTAGTCAGCCCATCCCCCCCATGGCTTATTACACCCCCAAATGTGACCTTTCTTTAAGTCATCTGAAAAAGGCAGATACTCCCGATTGGAAATACCGTCTTTTATTTACTGAACATCTTTCGAACAATCATTCCATTCCAATTTATACGGATGGTTTCAAATCAGGTAACTCTGTGGGCTCTGCTATGGTTTGCTGCAGTTCGGTGGTTGCGTGCAGAATCTCCTCTACAGCTTCTGTGTTCACTGCTGAACTGTATGCCATATCTCTTGCCCTGGATCATATTGAAGCTGAGCAGTACTCCAACTGCACTGTTTATACTGACTTGCTTAGTTCTCTACTGGCCTTGGAATCACTTCATGTTAGTTCACACCCTGTTCTTGCTGATATTCAAAACTGACTGGCCCATTTCTCATTAACATCTACTTTTATCCAGTTTTTCTGGATACCAGGCCATGTTGGTATTTGCGGGAATGAACTCACTGACACTGCAGCTAAATCTATCTGCTCTGGCACTATCACTGCTGTGCCTGGTTCATACATGGACTGTGGTCCTGTATTCAAGGCTTGGCTCTGTGCCAGCTGGCAGTCCACTTGGAGTGAAGAGCATGACAACAAGCTTTTCCAAATTAAACTCTATATTGGGCTTTGGCCGTCTAGCTTCTGTAAGGTTCAGAAGGAGGAAGTTGTTCTAACTAGACTGCGCATTGGTCACAGTTTTTTAACTCATTGTTTTCTTTTATCTGGAACTGTTACACCAGTGTAAAGTTTGTGTAACACTCAAATCACTGTAAGCCACATTTTACTTTCTTACCATCATTACAACTCTCAACGACGGCACTATTTAAACATGTTCTGTCCCAGGGTTTGTCTGTAACATTGGACAGTGTTATTGGTGATGGTGACGCCGTCCACCTTGATAAAGTTTTTAGTTTTTTAATGGCCATTAACCTTTTTAATCTCATTTAAGTGTTGCATATTTATTCATTACACCTTTTTAATTGTGGTTCCCTTTTCACAGTTTCATTCTCTCTAGTTCAATTTGACATTGTAAAATGGCCAGAACATTAAATAACTCGACACCAGGACTGGAAAGGCCAACTTCAGGTGACTAGTGCTGCTGTTTGAACTATTCGTTTGAACTACCTGTTAGTCATCCTGGCGAGTTGTTATTACAATTTTGCTGCATGTCTTTTAACACTTTTATTATTTGACCTTTTGGTACTGGCCATAATGACAAATAACCAGGAACCAGGACTGGAAAGACGAACTTCAGGTGACTAACGGTGGTTCTTGTACTCACCTGTTAGTGTTCCTAGCAGGTTATGATCATTACCATTATGCCAGAGAAAGTCCTTTACAACTTCTCATACTCTGCTTTCTCTCTTAACATTGTAGACTAGATGTCAACATTGGTTTTATGCTTTTTCTGTTTTTCAATGATGTTTTGTTTTACCTTCATTTCATTTTATGTATTTTACTACATTTAATTTATTTTTAACTTTTTACTGGATGTTTGGTGCAGATAGCCTAACTGCTTTGTGCCATGAAACACTAAATCAATCAATTCTTTATACAATGTATTAGTATTATATATTATATTATATAATATTATATATTCAAACATCTAACACTGCCCTCTACATTCCCACACCCACACAACCCCTTTCAAACATGTGATCAGCTTCTGGTCTTTCTTTGTGAACCTGACATAACCGAAGAATGTCGAAATCTAACAAAGACACACGAAACGCAACTAAACAAAATACTACTAAAAATGAAAGAAGCCAACACAATTTCACAAACACTTTATTCCTACCTACGTGAAAACCAACTCGCGCACACCACAAATATACGGCATCTCCAAACCTCATAAACCAGATTGTCCATTATGACCAATAATGTCCACATATGAATCGTTTAATTACAATCTTGGTAAATCCATAGCATGGGCATTCTCCAAATATGTAACAACAGCCAGCTCATTCATCAAAGACTCTTTTAATTTCAGGTCTAATCTTAATCAACTTAATCATAAAGCCTTAATGGCCAGTTTCAATGTTATATCCCTCTTTACAGAAGTTTCAACCACTGAAGCCTGCAAGATAGTCTTAGAACTCTATATCCGAGACCCTAACCCATCTATAGACATTCCCAGCAACCAATTAGCAACCCTCATATAATTCACCATGATGAAGACAAACGTCATGTTCAACAACCGCAACTATATACAAACAAATGCCTAAGCATGGGCAACCCATTATCACCAGTTCTAGCCAATATTTTTATGACACAAGTTGAAACACAAGCAATTAACACAGCATTACATCCACCACTATACTGGTACAGATATGTAGATGACACGGTTGCGGGATTCAAATCTACAGAACACATACTTAATGTTTTCAATCACATTAACTCTATACATCCCAACATTAACTTCACATGTGAACAGGAAGAAAGCAATCAAATATCATTTCTTAACTTCAAAATTACAATAACCGACACACAATTCAAAACAGAAATCCACCAAAAAATCACCCATACTGGACTATACATTTCTTGGGACTCAGCACATGAAACAAAACAAAAACTCAACATACTAAGAAACCAAATAAACACAGCCATAAAACTATGCTCACCAGATAAAATTAACGATGAATTAGACAAAATAAAACAATACTTCATCAACATCAATAAGATTCCTCCACAAACCGTAGAAAACATTATACGCACACACCTAGAGAGAAAGCAAAATCAACCAACAAAAGTAAATATATCTCACGAATCAAAAAATCTCGAAACCATATACTGCTGCATACGATCTATTCCCGACAACAGCTGAAAATAACCAACAATTGGCAAAAACTAGCAACAAAATATGATATTCCAGTTAATACCAAATTTATTCAAAAACCAGACACAAAACTGAGGTCTATACTATGTAAAAACTACACTGAAAAACACCACACCAACATTATTTATAAAATACAATGTGATAACTGCCACAACTTCTATATTGGAGAAACAAGTAGAAAAATGGAAACCAGATTCAAAGAACATAAAATGCCATCTTCACACGTTTTTGAACACTGCAAGTCTAATAGACACAACATAACCATAGAAAACACTCAAATATTAAATAAAGAAACAAACATAAACAAACACAAATTAAAGAAGCCTTACTTATACAACAACTTACTCAAAATAAACCAATACAAAGGAACACCTTTATACCTATATTAAAAATAATAAAATAAATAATATAAAATTATATATTCAAACATCTAACACCGCCCTCTACATTCCGACACTCAGTTACACAACCCCTTTCAAACATGTGGTCAGCTTCCGGTCAGTTACCTCTTTCTTTGTGAACCTGACGATGACCGAAGAACATCGAAACGTTGTTCGCTCCTCTACGTTAAAAAAAAAAATCTCAACCCAAATGAGCTGTTTTTACATATATATTTCTCTACAAGTGGGTTTTCTCGACATCAATGATTAATGTATTAGTACATTGACGTCATTGAACTGACAGTAATAACATTATTTACATGACAGGTTCTCAGTATTTTCCAGCCAAGGATTAGCTTAGTTCTGATCCCAAAATTTTGTAAATCTAATTAAGTTTTTAAAGTACTTTTAAATTACATTATCAAATAAGGTGCTTGAGTAGCTGTATTTTAAAACATAAACCTTTCTCACCCATCTTGTGGATTACATGAAATGTCAACTGGTGATC
The DNA here is from genome assembly GCF_004210375.1 of Tachypleus tridentatus. Taxonomy (NCBI): domain Eukaryota; kingdom Metazoa; phylum Arthropoda; class Merostomata; order Xiphosura; family Limulidae; genus Tachypleus; species Tachypleus tridentatus. The sequence goes on along the minus strand of NC_134833.1, from coordinate 7,053,156 downwards.
AGAAATGTGGCATCTGGAATGGTTAGTTTTACCTGACAACTGTATGAAATAGTGTTATTTTTTGGAATGTTTTTTGCTGGTCCTTGTTGAGAATATGTTTTTACAGATTACTACCTCATGTTGTGAATGTTTTATTAGTTCATGTTCTTCAATGCTCATAATGTGATTTTATAGATTACATGGTGTGCATCATTTGTGTAAGTAGCATCACATTTTAATTGTTTACAAATCATAAACATATTGTACTGAGCTAATTAGCATTTAGTGTAACTGTGAGAAATACAAGAGAAGTGTGAGATACAGTTATGAGTTTGTAAAGATAAGTGTGTGGTATAAAACATTTTTTTGTGTTTCTTCTGGACTTCAAACTGTATATGTTTTATTATCTCTGATATTGTCCATATATGTATCATATATTGTTCATATATGTATCCTTGCATTAGTTATCAATAAAAAAATATTGATTTTCCAGACACAAAGTTTTGAACACTAGAAGCAATTTCATGAAATGACTACTTGACTCTGAACTGTGGGTAGTAGTAGTTGGTTTCATGAAATGACTACCTGACTCTGAACTGTGGGTAGTAGTAGTTGGTTTCATGAAATGACTACCTGCCTCTGAACTGTGGATAGTAGTAGTTGGTTTCATGAAATGACTACATGACTCTGAACTGTGGGTAGTAGTAGTTGGTTTCATGAAATGACTACCTGACTCTGAACAGTGGATATTAGTAGTTGGTTTCATGAAATGACTACCTGACTCTGAACTGTGGGCAGTAGTAGTTGGTTTCATGAAATGACTACCTGCCTCTGAACTGTGGATAGTAGTAGTTGGTTTCATGAAATGACTACATGACTCTGAACAGTGGATATTAGTAGTTGGTTTCATGAAATGACTACCTGACTCTGAACTGTGGATAGTAGTAGTTGGTTTCATGAAATGACTACCTGACTCTGAACTGTGGATAGTAGTAGTTGGTTTCATGAAATGACTACCTGACTCTGAACTGTGGATAGTAGTAGTTGGTTTCATGAAATGACTACCTGACTCTGAACTGTGGATAGTAGTAGTTGGTTTCATGAAATGACTACCTGACTCTGAACTGTGGATAGTAGTAGTTGGTTTCATGAAATGACTACCTGACTCTGAACTGTGGATAGTAGTAGTTGGTTTCATGAAATGACTACCTGCCTCTGAACTGTGGATAGTAGTAGTTGGTTTCATGAAATGACTACCTGACTCTGAACTGTGGATAGTAGTAGTTGGTTTCATGAAATGACTACCTGCCTCTGAACTGTGGATAGTAGTAGTTGGTTTCATGAAATGACTACCTGCCTCTGAACTGTGGGTAGTAGTAGTTGGTTTCATGAAATGACTACCTGCCTCTGAACTGTGGATAGTAGTAGTTGGTTTCATGAAATGACTACCTGACTCTGAACTGTGGATAGTAGTAGTTGGTTTCATGAAATGACTACCTGACTCTGAACTGTGGATAGTAGTAGTTGGTTTCATGAAATGACTACCTGATTCTGAACTGTGGGTAGTAGTAGTTGGTTTCATGAAATGACTACCTGACTCTGAACTGTGGATAGTAGTAGTTGGTTTCATGAAATGACTACCTGACTCTGAACTGTGGATAGTAGTAGTTGGTTTCATGAAATGACTACCTGACTCTGAACTGTGGATAGTAGTAGTTGGTTTCATGAAATGACTACCTGACTCTGAACTGTGGATAGTAGTAGTTGGTTTCATGAAATGACTACCTGACTCTGAACTGTGGGTAGTAGTATTTGGTTTCATGAAATGACTACCTGACTCTGAACTGTGGGTAGTAGTAGTTGGTTTCATGAAATGACTACCTGACTCTGAACTGTGGATAGTAGTAGTTGGTTTCATGAAATGACAACCTGACTCTGAACTGTGGATAGTAGTAGTTGGTTTCATGAAATGACAACCTGACTCTGAACAGTGGATAGTAGTAGTTGGTTTCATGAAATGACTACCTGACTCTGAACTGTGGGTAGTAGTAGTTGGTTTCATGAAATGACTACATGACTCTGAACTGTGGGTAGTAGTAGTTGGTTTCATGAAATGACTACATGACTCTGAACAGTGGGTAGTAATAGTTGGTTTCATGAAATGACTACTTGACACTGAACTGTGGGTAGTAGTAGTTGGTTTCATGAAATGACTACCTGACTCTGAACTGTGGGTAGTAGTAGTTGGTTTCATGAAATGACTACATGACTTTGAACTCTGTGGGTAGCAGCAGTTCATTTCATGAAGTGCTACATGACTTTTGAAGTGTGGATAGAAGCAGTTGGTTTCAGTTGGTTTTGTACTCTTGAAGTTGGTGCCTGATTAACTAAAATGACTACTTCTATTGAAAGATAACAGTTAGAGCCTTATTACTTTGTTTCTTTCAAGTTCTAGGATACACATCTTCAGATACCAATATGTCTGGAGTCTTATAATGGTAAAAGTCAGTTTATGATACCTGTCATGAGCACATTGAAGACTGTCCATCATGTAGCTTTGTGCTAACCTGAAACAAACATGTCACTGGCATGAGAAGACAGGATGTCTTGAATATACTTGTTCCTAAATTTTCATATGTGTAAATATACTGTGGTTCATTGTTTTAAATATGTAGATATATTGTGGCCCATTGTTTAAACCTACCTATATTTTGTTGCATTGTGGTCCATTGCCTGAAAATGAAGGCTAGATAATTTATATTATTATATTCAAAATTTTATACTTTTCAGCTGTTATTGTTGGAGGTATTGATATGATGACCCAGTCCTTAATGTTAGCTAAGAAGCCACATATTATAATTGGTAAGTAGTAGAGAAGTTTCAACAAAATATTACCAACTATTCATTTCATAAATACTTCAGTCTTATAATTTGTTCAACTAATTTGGGTTTACATTTTGTTCAGAAAACAAAAGATCTGTACACTCCAGATACATATCATCATTATGACCAAATTTCACCTTGCAGATTCCTCAATGGTGGTATAAACTAATAAAAACACTATAAAAGACAACTATTCTAATATCAAATAATTGTGTATATTAACCCTGAGGAAACCACAAAGGTGAAACTTTGGTCAAAATAAAAAAAAATTATTTATGTGCAGAATAAAGATAATTGTTTCTAAAGTTTTGATCAAAATGTGTAAATCTCTCCAGTAATCACTACAGGTTTTAGAAGACAACAAAAATTTAGATATCAAGAAAAAACTGAAATAGAAGGTTATAAAAGAATTCTTTGAATATTAAGTTTATTTATTATAAAGTCACTACTTCAGTTTAAAGCTGTACACATTGAAAGCATATTTCTAATTTATTTTTCTGTTATATTTTCAGCAACTCCTGGAAGGTTGGTTGATCACTTAGAGAACACAAAAGGCTTTAACCTCAAAGCAATAAAATATTTGGTAAGTTTATCAGGAGAGGAAGTATAAACAGAAAATTCAACTACCTGTTTGTGTTTCTTCTATGACACATGAGCCAACTTATGATAACTGAAAAGATTTTCTATTACTTACAGTTTTTGTACTTGTGTTACTGATGAGAAGCAGTAATTTATAATACTAAGAAATGAAACAGAGGAGACTAGAACTGGAATAGAAGCAATAAATAGAGTTAATCTGATGTTAGAAGTTACAGAGATGCTATAACTTAAACACTTTTGAAAGGTAGACTTTTCTCATCCTATATATCTGTCGTTACCAGAAGTATTTACGATATTTTCACATGGGATCGAAAAATTATCTCTTGAAACTACTAACAGTAATTAATGTTCTGTATATGATGTACAAAGACTGTTGTGACTACTAACAGTAATAGGGTTTTAAATATGATGTACTAACATTGTCTGTTGTGACTACTGATAGTAATTAATGTTCTATATGTGATGCACTAAGACTGTCTGTTGTGAGTATTAACAGTAATTAATGTTTTATATACGATGTACTAAGACTGTCTGTTGTGACTACTAATAGTAATTAATGTTCTATATGTGATGCACTAAGACTGTCTGTTTTGACTACTAACAGTAATCAATGTTCTATAGATGATGTACTAACACTGTCTGTTGTGACTACTAACAGTAATTAATGTTCTATATGTGATGTACTAAGACTGTCTGTTGTGATTACTAATAGTAATTAATGTTTTATATGTGATGCACTTAGACTGTCTGTTTTGACTACTAACAGTAATTAATGTTCTATAGATGATGTACTAACACTGTCTGTTGTGACTACTAACAGTAATTAATGTTCTATATGTGATGTACTAAGACTGTCTGTTGTGACTACTAACAGTAATTAATGTTCTATATATGATGTACTAACATTGTCTGTTGTGACTACTAACAGTAATTAATGTTCTATATATGATGTACTAACATTGTCTGTTGTAACTACTAATAGTAATTAATGTTCTATATGTGATGTACTAAGACTGTCTGTTGTGACTACTAACAGTAATTAATGTTCTATATGTGATGTACTAAGACTGTCTGTTGTGACTACTAACAGTAATTAATGTTCTATATATGATGTACTAACATTGTCTGTTGTGACTACTAACAGTAATTAATGTTCTGTATATGATGTACTAATACTGTCTGTTGTGACTACTAACAGTAATTAATGTTCTATATATGATGTACTAACATTGTTCTGTTGTCTGTTGTGAACTACTAATAGTAATTAATGTTCTATATATGATGTACTAAGACTGTCTGTTGTGACTACTAACAGTAATTAATGTTCTATATGATGATGTACTAACACTGTCTGTTGTGACTACTAACAGTAATTAATGTTCTATATGTGATGTACTAAGACTGTCTGTTGTGACTACTAACAGTAATTAATGTTCTATAGATGATGTACTAACACTGTCTGTTGTGACTACTAACAGTAATTAATGTTCTATATGTGATGTACTAACACTGTCTGTTGTGACTACTAACAGTAATTAATGTTCTATATATGATGTACTAAGACTGTCTGTTGTGACTACTAACAGTAATTAATGTTCTATATGTGATGTACTAAGACTGTCTGTTGTGACTACTAACAGTAATTAATGTTCTATATGTGATATACTAACATTGTCTGTTGTAACTACTAATAGTAATTAATGTTCTATATGTGATGTACTAAGACTGTCTGTTGTGACTACTAACAGTAATTAATGTTCTATATGTGATGTACTAAGACTGTCTGTTGTGACTACTAACAGTAATTAATGTTCTATATGTGATGTACTAAGACTGTCTGTTGTGACTACTAACAGTAATTAATGTTCTATATATGATGTACTAAGACTGTCTGTTGTGACTACTAATAGTAATTAATGTTCTATATATGATGTACTAAGACTGTCTGTTGTGACTACTAATAGTAATTAATGTTCTATATGTGATGTACTAAGACTGTCTGTTGTGACTACTAACAGTAATTAATGTTCTATATGTGATGTACTAAGACTGTCTGTTGTGACTACTAACAGTAATTAATGTTCTATATATGATGTACTAACACTGTCTGTTGTGACTACTAACAGTAATTAATGTTCTATATATGATGTACTAACACTGTCTGTTGTGACTACTAATAGTAATTAATGTTGTATATATGATGTACTAAGACTGTCTGTTGTAACTACTAATAGTAATTATTGTTCTATAGCTGATGTACTAACACTGTCTGTTGTGACTACTAACAGTAATTATTGTTCTATATGTGATGTACTAAGACTGTCTGTTGTGACTGCTGATAGTAATTAATGTTCTATATGTGATGTACTAAGACTGTCTGTTGTGACTACTGACAGTAATTAATGTTCTATATGTGATGTACTAAGACTGTCTGTTGTGACTACTAACAGTAATTAATGTTCTATATGTGATGTACTAAGACTGTCTGTTGTGACTACTAATAGTAATTAATGTTCTATATATGATGATGTACTAAGACTGTCTGTTGTGACTACTAACAGTAATTAATGTTCTATATATGATGTACTAAGACTGTCTGTTGTGACTACTAACAGTAATTAATGTTCTATATATGATGTACTAAGACTGTCTGTTGTGACTACTAACAGTAATTAATGTTCTATATGTCTGTTGTGACTACTAACAGATGTACTAAGACTGTCTGTTGTGACTACTAACAGTAATGTAATGTTCTATATGTGATGTACTAACACTGTCTGTTGTGACTACTAACAGTAATTAATGTTCTATATGTGATGTACTAACACTGTCTGTTGTGACTACTAACAGTAATTAATGTTCTATATGTGATGTACTAACACTGTCTGTTGTTGACTACTAACAGTAATTAATGTTCTATATGTGATGTACTAAGACTGTCTGTTGTGACTACTAACAGTAATTAATGTTCTATATGTGATGTACTAAGACTGTCTGTTGTGACTACTAACAGTAATTAATGTTCTATATGATGATGTACTAAGACTGTCTGTTGTGACTACTAATAGTAATTAATGTTCTATATGTGATGTACTAAGACTGTCTGTTGTGACTACTAACAGTAATTAATGTTCTATATGATGATGTACTAAGACTGTGATGTACTAACTGTTGTGACTACTAACAGTAATTAATGTTCTATATGTGATGTACTAACACTGTCTGTTGTGACTACTAACAGTAATTAATGTTCTATATGTGATGTACTAAGACTGTCTGTTGTGACTACTAACAGTAATTAATGTTCTATATGTGATGTACTAAGACTGTCTGTTGTGACTACTAACAGTAATTAATGTTCTATATGTGATGTACTAAGACTGTCTGTTGTGACTACTAACAGTAATTAATGTTCTATATGTGATGTACTAAGACTGTCTGTTGTGACTACTAACAGTAATTAATGTTCTATATGTGATGTACTAAGACTGTCTGTTGTGACTACTAACAGTAATTAATGTTCTATATGTGATGTACTAAGACTGTCTGTTGTGACTACTAACAGTAATTAATGTTCTATATGTGATGTGACTACTAAACAGTACTATATGTGATGTACTAAAAGTTGTTGACTACTAACTAACAGTAATTAATGTTCTATATCTGATGCACTAAGACTGTCTGTTGTGACTACTAACAGTAATTAATGTTCTATATGTGATGTACTAACACTGTCTGTTGTGACGACTAACAGTAATCAATGCTCTATATGTGATGTACTAACACTGTCTGTTGTGACGACTAACAGTAATCAATGCTCTATATGTGATGTACTAACACTGTCTGTTGTGACGACTAACAGTAATCAATGTTCTATGTACTAACACTGTCTGTTGTGAGACTGTCTGTTGTGACTACTATCAGTAATTAATGTTCTATATAAGACTGTCTGTTGTGATGTACTGTAAGACTGTGTCTGTTGTGACTACTAACAGTAATTAATGCTCTATATATGATGTACTAAGACTGTTTGTTGTGACTACTGACAGTAATTAATGCTCTATATGTGATGTACTAAGACTGTCTGTTGTGACTACTAACAGTAATTAATGTTCTATATGTGATGTACTAAGACTGTCTGTTGTGACTACTAACAGTAATTAATGTTCTATATATGATGTAATAACATTGTCTGTTGTGACTACTAACAGTAATTAATGTTCTGTATATGATGTACTAAGACTGTCTGTTGTGACTACTAACAGTAATTAATGTTCTATATATGATGTACTAACATTGTGTGTTGTAACTACTAATAGTAATTAATGTTCTATATATGATGTACTAAGACTGTCTGTTGTGACTACTAACAGTAATTAATGTTCTATAGATGATGTACTAACACTGTCTGTTGTGACTACTAACAGTAATTAATGTTCTATATGTGATGTACTAACACTGTCTGTTGTGACTACTAACAGTAATTAATGTTCTATATGTGATGTACTAACACTGTCTGTTGTGACTACTAACAGTAATTAATGTTCTATATATGATGTACTAACACTGTCTGTTGTGACTACTAACAGTAATTAATGTTCTATATGTGATGTACTAAGACTGTCTGTTGTGACTACTAACAGTAATTAATGTTCTATATGTGATGTACTAAGACTGTCTGTTGTGACTACTAACAGTAATTAATGTTCTATATATGATGTAATAACATTGTCTGTTGTGACTACTAACAGTAATTAATGTTCTGTATATGATGTACTAAGACTGTCTGTTGTGACTACTAACAGTAATTAATGTTCTATATATGATGTACTAACACTGTCTGTTGTGACTACTAATAGTAATTAATGTTCTATATATGATGTACTAAGACTGTCTGTTGTGACTACTAACAGTAATTAATGTTCTATATGATGTACTAACACTGTCTGTTGTGACGACTAACAGTAATCAATGCTCTATATGTGATGTACTAAGACTGTCTGTTGTGACTACTAACAGTAATTAATGTTCTATAGATGATGTACTGACACTGTCTGTTGTGACTACTAACAGTAATTAATGTTCTATATGTGATGTACTAACACTGTCTGTTGTGACTACTAACAGTAATTAATGTTCTATATATGATGTACTAAGACTGTCTGTTGTGACTACTAACAGTAATTAATGTTCTATATGTGATGTACTAAGACTGTCTGTTGTGACTACTAACAGTAATTAATGTTCTATATATGATGTACTAACACTGTCTGTTGTGACTACTAACAGTAATTAATGTTCTATATGTGATGTACTAAGACTGTCTGTTGTGACTACTAACAGTAATTAATGTTCTATATGTGATGTACTAAGACTGTCTGTTGTGACTACTAACAGTAATAATGTTTTATATGTTCTAACATATACTAACAGTAATTAATGTTCTATGTATGTACTAAGACTGTCTGTTGTGACTACTAACAGTAATTAATGTTCTATATGTGATGTACTAAGACTGTCTGTTGTGACGACTAACAGTAATTAATGTTCTATATGTGATGTACTAAGACTGTCTGTTGTGACGACTAACAGTAATCAATGTTCTATAGATGATGTACTAACACTGTCTGTTGTGACTACTAACAGTAATTAATGTTCTATAGATGATGTACTAACACTGTCTGTTGTGACTACTAACAGTAATTAATGTTCTATATGTGATGTACTAACACTGTCTGTTGTGACTACTAACAGTAATTAATGTTCTATATGTGATGTACTAACACTGTCTGTTGTGACTACTAACAGTAATTAATGTTCTATATATGATGTACTAAGACTGTCTGTTTTGACTACTAACAGTAATTAATGTTCTATATATGATGTACTAAGACTGTCTGTTTTGACTACTAACAGTAATTAATGTTCTATATGTGATGTACTAAGACTGTCTGTTGTGACTACTAACAGTAATTAATGTTCTGTACATGTACTAAGACTGTCTGTTGTGACGACTAACAGTAATTAATGTTCTGTACATGTACTAAGACTGTCTGTTGTGACGACTAACAGTAATTAATGCTCTATATATGATGTACTAAGACTGTCTGTTGTGACTACTAATAGTAATTAATGTTGTATATATGATGTACTAAGACTGTCTGTTGTGACTACTAATAGTAATTAATGTTCTATATGTGATGTACTAAGACTGTTTGTTGTGACTACTAACAGTAATTAATGTTCTATATCTGATGTACTAAGACTGTTTGTTGTGACTACTGACAGTAATTAATGCTCTATATGTGATGTACTAAGACTGTCTGTTGTGACTACTAACAGTAATTAATGTTCTATATGTGATGTACTAAGACTGTCTGTTGTGACTACTAACAGTAATTAATGTTCTATATCTGATGTAATAACATTGTCTGTTGTGACTACTAACAGTAATTAATGTTCTGTATATGATGTACTAAGACTGTCTGTTGTGACTACTAACAGTAATTAATGTTCTATATATGATGTACTAACATTGTGTGTTGTAACTACTAATAGTAATTAATGTTCTATATATGATGTACTAAGACTGTCTGTTGTGACTACTAACAGTAATTAATGTTCTATAGATGATGTACTAACACTGTCTGTTGTGACTACTAACAGTAATTAATGTTCTATATGTGATGTACTAACACTGTCTGTTGTGACTACTAACAGTAATTAATGTTCTATATGTGATGTACTAACACTGTCTGTTGTGACTACTAACAGTAATTAATGTTCTATATGTGATGTACTAACACTGTCTGTTGTGACTACTAACAGTAATTAATGTTCTATATGTGATGTACTAAGACTGTCTGTTTTGACTACTAACAGTAATTAATGTTCTATATGTGATGTACTAAGACTGTCTGTTGTGACTACTAACAGTAATTAATGTTCTATATCTGATGTACTAACATTGTCTGTTGTAACTACTAATAGTAATTATTGTTCTATAGCTGATGTACTAACACTGTCTGTTGTGACTACTAACAGTAATTATTGTTCTATATGTGATGTACTAAGACTGTCTGTTGTGACTACTAATAGTAATTAATGTTCTATATGTGATGCACTAAGACTGTCTGTTTTGACTACTAACAGTAATCAATGTTCTATAGATGATGTACTAACACTGTCTGTTGTGACTACTAACAGTAATTAATGTTCTATATATGATGCACTAAGACTGTCTGTTGTGACTACTAACAGTAATTAATGTTCTATATGTGATGTACTAACACTGTCTGTTGTGACGACTAACAGTAATCAATGCTCTATATGTGATGTACTAACACTGTCTGTTGTGACGACTAACAGTAATCAATGCTCTATATGTGATGTACTAACACTGTCTGTTGTGACGACTAACAGTAATCAATGTTCTATATGTGATGTACTAACACTGTCTGTTGTGACTGCTAACAGTAATTAATGCTCTATATGTGATGTACTAACACTGTCTGTTGTGACTACTATCAGTAATTAATGTTCTGTACATGTACTAAGACTGTCTGTTGTGACGACTAACAGTAATTAATGTTCTGTACATGTACTAAGACTGTCTGTTGTGACGACTAACAGTAATTAATGCTCTATATATGATGTACTAAGACTGTCTGTTGTGACTACTAATAGTAATTAATGTTGTATATATGATGTACTAAGACTGTCTGTTGTGACTACTAATAGTAATTAATGTTCTATATGTGATGTACTAAGACTGTTTGTTGTGACTACTAATAGTAATTAATGTTCTATATGTGATGTACTAAGACTGTTTGTTGTGACTACTGACAGTAATTAATGTTCTATATGTGATGTACAAAGACTGTCTGTTGTGACTACTAATAGTAATTAATGTTCTATATGTGATGTACTAAGACTGTCTGTTGTGACTACTAACAGTAATTAATGTTCTATATGTGATGTACTAAGACTGTCTGTTGTAACTACTAATAGTAATTATTGTTCTATATGTGATGTACTAAGACTGTCTGTTGTGACTACTAATAGTAATTAATGTTCTATATGTGATGCACTAAGACTGTCTGTTTTGACTACTAACAGTAATCAATGTTCTATAGATGATGTACTAACACTGTCTGTTGTGACTACTAATTGTAATTAATGTTCTATATGTGACGTACTAAGACTGTCTGTTGTGACTACTAACAGTAATTAATGTTCTATATGTGATGTACTAAGACTGTCTGTTGTGACTACTAACAGTAATTAATGTTCTATATATGATGTACTAACATTGTCTGTTGTGACTACTAATAGTAATTAATGTTCTATATATGATGTACTAAGACTGTCTGTTGTGACTACTAACAGTAATTAATGTTCTATATGTGATGTACTAAGACTGTTTGTTGTGACTACTGACAGTAATTAATGTTCTATATGTGATGTACTAAGACTGTCTGTTGTGACTACTAATAGTAATTAATGTTCTATATGTGATGTACTAAGACTGTCTGTTGTGACTACTGACAGTAATTAATGTTCTATATGTGATGTACTAAGACTGTCTGTTGTGACTACTAACAGTAA